>NW_023396520.1:241460-476622 GCF_011125445.2 Fundulus heteroclitus
ATATTTAATATAAGATGGCCTAAACTATTCAGTCACCTTTATTAGTCCAAATAAAATGTTTAACTCCATTCTGGATTTTACAGGGAGGAAGCCAATATAGAGGAAGAAGAACTGAAGAAAAATATGACAGAGGGGACTGTACTTCCTGAGGAAGCTCAAGGTCCTTCAGGGTTTGCAGCAAGATGCTGCAGTTCTTCTATAAGTCTGTTGTGAATAGTGTAATCTCCTCTACCATCATCTGTTGTAGTAGCAGCATCAGAGCAACTGACATTAAGAAGCTCAACAAATTGATAAAGAAGGCCAGCTCTGTTCTTGGGATCCTTCTAGAACCTCTGGAGAGCATTGTGCAAAGATGGATTCTTCATAAAATCAAAAACATTATGGACAACATTGAGCATCTTCTTCATCATACTGTTGTACAACAACTGTGTCTTCAGTCAGAGGCTTCTCCAGATCTGCTGTAACCAAAAACCGCTACAGGAGATCCTTCCTGCATGCAGTGATCACCATCTAACAACAACTTGTTGAAGAAACCACTATAAATTACACCAGCATTTAATTTTCCTTTGGGATTCATATATTATTTTTGAACTGAATTGAATCTTGCAGCAACATTTCAGCTGAAGTCTTTTTATACATTTTAGAACTTCCAGATAGTAAGGAATGGCAAAGTAATTCCTGGAAATATCAAATTATGGACTAAAATTATTGCAGTGCAAATGCTTTTATGAATGGTTAGCAGCACATATTTTTCTATAATTTTAGATAAGAAATTAGAATACCATATGCACATTTAATTGTCTTAATCGAGAAGGTTTCTTTAGTTAGGTTTGAATCACAGCAACTATAATAGCTTGGAGTACCTACGGTATCTGTTAAGTAAAGACAGACTGATTTAATCTAAATGTGGGCGGTATACAAAAGAAAGACCTACTTGTACACCTGATACATTTTATTAATAATCCACATGGTAAAATTTTTTGGAATCAGCTTTATTTGGCCATGATTGTGTGTACGATCAAGGAGTTTAGTTTCACTCTGGTTACAGCGTTCAGCTTTTTGTAATATGTAAAGAAATAAGAAAAAGGGAGGTTGTGAGCGGTATTAGCGCCGATATACACATTTTGTATGAGTAGCTGATTACTCAAGCTGCAAGGTGTTTATTGCCCCCTGAGTTACCCTCCGACCTGGAGGTAAATGTCTACACAAAACTGTATGTAGGATGTATGGGGTCTGCAGCGATGTTGGTTGACCTTATCCTGACCCTAGATTTCTACAAGTCCTGAATGGCTGGAAGGTCAGCCCCTAGATTTTCTCTACAGACCTAATTGTTTGTTGCAGTCTGGACCTGTCTTGTTTTGTGAATAAGCCAAACCACACTGACTGATGAGCACAGGACAAACTTAATGATGGTCGTGTAGAAGATGCTTTGCGGGTCCAGTGGAACGTTGTGCTTCTTGAGTCACTACAGGAAGTACAGAAAGGGCGGTGCCCAAGAACCAGAGGTGATCCACAGCAAACACTGTGTTATTAAAACCCCTAAGCCCCAGGAGGTGGAGCAATATCTGCCTGAATTACATACTTGATGTAAATCAATTATAGCTCCACGGCTATAAAGTGTAAATTCCAACTTTTGTTACCCGTGTGAAGGAAACGCATTAAAGAATACGGGAAATTGGAAGTGCGAGGAGCGTTGAGTGGTGTAGCTCGAAGCTAATAACAGCTAGCATTATGTTATGTTCACTGGGAGGTTTTCTCCTGGACAGAAATGTTACTGACCGTTTTATGTTGCTCTCACACATCGAGACATTTACAATAAACAAACAACTCTTGGGGGTGGGGAGGGGGAATCCTCCCCACAAAAGCCTGGCAGCCCACCATCTTTAGTGGGGGAAACCCTTCCCAGGAACTGTATGCTGTTGGAACAGTCCACTATGACCTCTTTGGTCTTGTTGTTGTTCAGAGTGAGGTTATTCCTGGAGCAACATTGTGTCAGACTGTGGACTTCCTCTCTGTTTGAGTCTCATTATTGATGCATGAGACCCACCAAAGTGCTGGCATCCGGAAACAACCATGTCTGTGGGGAGGATAGCAGAGCAATCATGTGTGAAGATGGTAAAGAGAGTAAGGCTGAGGATACAGCCCTGCGGCGTGTCAGTGGGGTAGATGTGTGCTTCCCTATTCTCACCACCTGGGGCCTCTTGGTGAAGAAGTCACTAATCCAGGAGCAGCATTGTACAGATAATCCCAAACTGTAGAGTTTCAGAGCCAGCAGCTTTGGGAGCATGGTGTTGAAGGCTGAGCTGTCCACGAATAGCATCCTAACAGATGTGTTGGGATGGTCAGAGCCATGTGAAGTGCTAATGAGACAGCATCCTCTGTGGAACAATTCTCCCTATGGGCTAACTACAGGCTGTCCAGCAGGGATGGAGTCCTTGATGTATTTCAGGAAGATCCTCTCGAAGCACTTCAGGATGACAGGGGTCAGAGCAGCAGCACGGTAGTCACTGAGGCAAAGTGATGGTTGGGTTTTCTGGGCACGTGCACAATGATGGAGGATTTCAGGGAGGCAGGGACCATGGAGAGCTGCAGGGACAGATTGAGAATGTCCAGAAAAACATTGCTAGCTGGTCAGATGTATTTAGGGTCCGACCTGACACCATGTCTGGACCTGCAGCCTTGTTAATTTTGACCTTCTTTAAGGAGAAGGTCACTTTGTACAGCTCTAGGATGAGGGGCTGTGCTTATAATCTGTGATGTTCCTGATGTCTCTTCGCCTATTGCGTTGGTTGTTGCTGCCAAAGTGGTCCTGTAAGGGCTGTATGTATCTGTGCTTTATCTTCTGAATGCTCCTTTTTAGCTCACTTCTAGCTCTGCTGTAGGCCTGTGTGTCTCGTAATCTGTACGGTGTGTCCTGGGCCTTTAGCAGCAACCACACAATGTTGTCTACCCACGGTTTCTGCTTAGAAAACATTCTTGTTGTCTTTGTGGGTAAGACAGCATTAATGCAAAATGTCATTTATGTCTTCACTGAACTATTTTTCTGCTCCCAACATATCAACTTTAAGTTCCTGTTATCAACCTGATGACTGATGTATCCCAATCCCTTCCAGGTGCCTTAATAAAAGAGATGATCTCTGGTTTTGCTTCACTTGT
Organism: Fundulus heteroclitus; assembly: GCF_011125445.2. NCBI lineage: Eukaryota > Metazoa > Chordata > Actinopteri > Cyprinodontiformes > Fundulidae > Fundulus > Fundulus heteroclitus. The sequence goes on from NW_023396520.1 coordinate 244,617, forward strand.
CTTTCATCATAACGTTTTGGCTAATCAACATATTACCCATTATCTGAACACATTCTAACATTCTGGCATGGCTAAACATACCAGGAAACCAAGGGCAAATCTAGAAAAATATTTATGGGGTGGCAAAGAGAGGGGCAATAGTTTTTCCAGAATGGCAATATATATACATATATACCTCTCTAACCCACCCCTCCCTCCTAGGCAGGGTGGGTGGCTCTCCATTTCTCTACCAGAGGCCTGGGAGGTTGAGGATTCTTCTCAGGATCTTAACTGTTCCTAAGATTGCACTCTTCTGGACTGAGATGTCTGATGTTTCTCCAGTAATCTGTTCAAGCTCCTGCTAGCATTCTTCGAACCTTGCCATTGCCAATGTAATTCAATTGTGTTTTTATGGTTATAACAAACGTTATCTCCACAAGGGTTTCATACATTGGTGGGATGTTTGATGTTTGTGTTATCTAGTCTACTCATTAAGCCTAAGATAAAGCCAAAGCTTTTCAAAATTAGTGCCAAATGTTCGCTAGCCTAATGCTATTAGCTTCCGGATAACTTCCGCTCTTCCCGGATGCACGACTACGATTCATTTCAAACATAAGGTTTTGCTCCACCATCGTTCAATAGTGCTATAAGCGTTATTACCACATTAATATGAAATATTAATGTTGATTTGAAGTGTGTGTGTGTGTGCGAGGGTTACTTAGGGTTAAATATCGAGAGTTATTTCTTAAAGAACTTAAAAACAGTGAGCAATTGCACAAGATCAGGGGCACATCCACATGTGACAAGGGGAAGCTGGAATTTAACCCACAACCTTCTGACTGCAAGCCAACTACTCAACCCATCAAGCCACAGTCAGCCACCAACAGAGGGACTGTTGGCACCAACGTATGGCAGCCTCGCATCTGTCCGTCTGCCCCAGGGCAGTTGTGACTACTAACACAGCTCACCAACGTCAGGGTGTGAATGTGTGTGAGTGAGTGAGTGAGTGAGTGAGTGAGTGAGTGAGTGAGTGAGTGAGTGAGTGAGTGAGTGAGTGAGTGAGTGAGTGAGTGAGTGAGTGAGTGAGTGAGTGAGTGAGTGTAGTGTGAAGCGCCTTGGGGTCATTGGACCTGATAAAGTGTTGCAGGGCCATTAAACATTTACCATTTGATTTTCCTAAATCTTAGTCAAGTGGTAAGATATTTTTTTATTCTAACTACACAGAGTTTTCAAGACTTGATTTAAGATTTGATTTAAAATTGATTATCTAAACATGTTTGCTCTGTCATGAACGTTTTCTTTTTAACTCCATCTTTTCAGCTCTTTGTTCCGCTGATATAGAAACTATTTTAAATTTTCCTTACAAAAATATGAAATCAAACAATTTAAAATGCTAAATGCTGTTCTCCACTGAGCATGTAAGCCATTAGTGGAGCCTAATCCTGGACCTTTCCTGGACTCTCATCTGTTGTCAGTTTATACATATTAATATTTTAGTTATTAAGAACTGTAACCTGCACGTGTTTTACTTTGAGTAGACTCTGTACTCTAACAATGAGCCCAAACATAATTAAAAATATATATCTTGGTTATATTTTTATCTTTTTTCTTTGTCAATATGCTTTTACACTTAGCGAAGTGTGTTCCCGCAGAATGGAATGCACTTGTCAGGGCAAGCGATATGACACCAGCTCCCTTCTTGCTTCCCCCCACTAAAAACTGCCTTCGAGCTGGCGTCAGGTTACCTCGTGCTGCATTCAATATTGCCGGACAATAGAAGTTCACAAATATAACGTGCAATAAATATAACACAAATATAACTTCCTTTGACTATAGAGTGAATCAGAGATGCCAGCAGGGGTGGCAGCTGCCACCCTCTGCCATGGTGATGACAAATATTTAAAAATAATTTGTCTCAGCTGGCACTGTTTTGTTTCCTGACTACAGCCAAAAACCTAAAGTTTGTTTTAAATAATATGCAACCAAAATTGCATACAGAAATCAAGCAGAAATTGTTGGTATCTCGAATCTTAGAGGGCTCCCTCCAAGCTGATAATATACTGTTGTGTGAGACAATAACTCTATAAACATATGAGATTCCCTGACTCTAGTTAGGTTTTGTGTCCTGAAAGAGCCAGTTTGACCGGGAACAGCCTGATCAAAGACTACAAACTGAGTTTGTGAAAAAAGCACGAAATTATCAAATTAGCTATTTATTTAAAAGCCGGGTGATTCAGTTGTTAGTGATGTGTCCTTGCAGCAAGCCCTGCATTTGAATCCAGACTTGGACTTTCTGGATAGTATTTGATTGTTCCCCCCATGCTTGGTGTCTCTGCAGGTACTCTGTCTCCCTCTCAGTGACCATCACTACCCACCCTCCCGTTACCCTGCAAAGATAAGCTGGTTTAGATAAGAGATGGCTGGATATCCATATAATGTAAAAAGACAAGAATCTATGGTAACTGTCAGAAGTGCCACCGCTGATCTTGAATAAGCACCAGCCTTAAATGACCTTACAGGTTTGTTTAATTTCAAACTTGCAAAGTTTGCTCTTGTTTTGCATTGAAAACGTGTTGGTCAGGCTCTTCACAAATAGACAATATTTGTTGCTCTTTAGACAATGGTGGCTTAAGTATTTACACTTGTGTTGTCCAGAGAGCATTTGTAACCCACACTGTTGTGTCAACATATTAGTTATGATGGCATACAAATTCTTGTTTACTGTCACTATTTAGTTTTACTTTAGCTTTAAATATTTCTAAAACACAATGACAATTAACTCCTAGGCTCAAACTTTAGACAGCTTACATTTTAAATGCATAATAATTTATTTAAGAATATTATTTTAGAATAATCAATGGAATTACAATGTTGATTGAATTATTGCTGACAAACAAGAAGTAAGGTTTAATAAGGAAATTTCAACCACATAAAAGGCCTGTTTTCCTTTAGAGCAATGTGGCTTTCTCCCACACATAACAGTCTGTTGCTACAAAGCAGTCAAACAATGTGTGACATTGAATAAGTGTTTTTTGAGACTACAGCTTTAATTTTCCGTCAAATAACTCTCATATCATTGAGAGTTATCATTGATATCATATCAACTTACTTTTTCTGCAGCAACAACATAATTTCTTTTTGTTAGTCATGGTTAAATATTCTCCATACACCTTCATTAAGATTTCTAATTCCACTCCCTGCAAAATACGCACTTCCAGGCTTCTTAATACTGCTGTTGCCATGGTGAATCGTGTTATCTGTGTTCCATTGATGAGAGGTTCTTTAATGCTTGTGCTCGTGCTTAACTCAGGGTTGATTGGACGCTGAGTTTAGTTATCTGATTGATAGCTGTCACAATTTAGGTCATTGTTTGTTTTTCTTTGGACTTTTCTGGACTTTTCCAGCCTATCACCTCTCAGCAACCAGCCACTAGTCAATCACTTCAGTCAACAGTCAATTAGCTCACATCAACTCCATCTGCTGCCAGTAATTAGTCAATTCGGCTCACCCGTTCATCGGTCTACTTATACCTGCTTCAGCCAACTCTTCCTGGCCAGAATGTTTCTTCTCGCCTCGTCCAGTTTGATGTGCCCTGGCTCTACCAGATCTTGTGTGCTCAGCCAGTTGGACTCTTCTGTTAAAGGTTGCCTGAGTCTGCATGCTGCAGTTCTGCCTGTTTCTCAGATGCTTGCTCTGGTGGTTCCCCGGTCCACATTGCCTGTTTGGATCAGTGACTGCCTACATCTTCTGGTCCTCTTCATCCCTGCCTGCCAGGCACCTTCAGCCATAACTCATCTGCCAAGTCTGTTTCTGCTTGCCTGCCTATTCATCCTCTCAATAAACCTTTTAAAAATATGTAACTCTGTGTCTGGCTGAATACTGATTCACCATCAGTATTAGTCATTACAGATATCACCTGAAGGAAAAAAAAAAAAACACTGAATATGACAGAGTGAGGTAGAACTACTCAGAGTAGCTGCTTTCTACTCAAAATAGCTGTTTTTTACTCAGGGTAGATTGGCCATTCAGTGCAAGGCACTTTAGGTAATTTGTAAAATGCTCTTAAAAACACGGAATTCTTGGTCTAATTAAATATTTTCTATGTTTAAAAAATGTAACATTTGCTTCTTCTTATTGTCCCTGTACTAAACCACAGCAAACCACCTTAATGCCAAATTTTATGCTTTAGGTTGTAAACAGAGCTTGAGCTGTATTATCTTATATAGTGAATGTCTTATATAACGCCCACACGCACACGTGCACACACACATAGCACCACCACCGTCCTTTGCTAGGTTGGGTTGATAACAATAATTCTTCCTAATATCTGCTGATTATGTTCTGTTTTTTCTTAAATTTTAATATGGAGCTAAAGCGGAAATTCAGACTGAAGAAACTCATTGCTTACCTCCATCAATCAGGGACTCATTCGCCTCCAACGCAAGCCAATCAGCTTTGAACTGCTCCTCCACGAAGCCAATCAGCGTCCTGGACCCGTCTTAAAAGAACTTTAATTCCAGCTCAGCTTCTACCCAGCAAGCAAGCAGTCTCTGCGCGATGTCTGATCTGGACTCTGATGACTGGATTCAACCCACCTCCATCCCCTTCTCCACCATCATAGCAGTTCCATCTGGCTTACCTATGTGCTCCCACAACCTTGTTCCTATTAGAGTGTAATTCCTTCTGGACTCTATAGAATTCGCTGTCATATCTCAATCGGTCCGGCAGAAGACCGCCATGTTGATCCTGGTTCTGCCAGAGGTTTCTTCCACAGTCGCTTCAAGCTTGCTCAACATGGACAGTCATGCAAACCTGTGTTTATCAAGTGGGACATCTAGCTTAAACAGATCATCATATGGACTGAACAAAACTTCTTCTATCTCCACTCCACCACCAGTTTCAGGCCTGGGGGATCATTCCTATTCTCATACACCTGCTTATGCATATTGAAGTATAATTCAGCGTGAATGATTCCTGCCGAGGTCTGAGCACCAAAGTCTTAAAATATTGTATCAATAAATTCTTCTAATCATCTCTTCTTTCCGTGTGAGTTTTTCAGATTGAAATAACTACAGTTTGCTACAGAAAAGCATCTGGCAATGAATTACTCCTGACTTTGTTTATACAGAAACAAAGTCTTCCTATCCATGAAGGTAGGATCAAAATATTTCTTGGCTGTTCTTTTTCCTTTGAACATCATTGGCTACCTTCTAGACACAATTTCCTGTGCGCTAAAGAGTCCTTCAAAGTGTTTTGGGTCAACCACCTGACTGAGTTTAGATATAATCTAGTAGGAGAGATAAAGGTTTTGTCTTAACTTCTTGTGGTTTTTCAATTCAGAATTTAATTAATTTTATATTCATGTTCTCACATGAATTGACTTTAAACACCCCACAGGCTTTGTTAGCTCCTAACAATCAGGTCCACATTACCAAGAGCTTTGCTTTAAGACTGATGAAAGTGACTGTCATATTCTGATGGTGTGCCTCCAAGAACTCTACATAAGATTTAGCAACTATCGCATCTCGTTACTTCATGCTTTTCACTATTTCATCTGTCTGATCCCTGGTTTGGAGCCTGTTCAGCAGAAACATGCTCTGTGGTCTCTGTCCTACACACCTGTTGAAACAATGGATTCCCTCGCTAATATTGCTCCTGCCTGAGGATACTTTTTTCCCCACATTCTAGGGTTTTTGATTTTGCTTCACAGATTTTTCATTTTCAAATGCATAAAATAAATTGATCTGACTCAAACATGTCAGCATTTAATTTATTTTAATCAAATTATGCAACAATCCTTCCATAATCCATGGACACAAAAATAAAATTTGGTCTTGATTATGTGATAGACTAAAGCTTTGCTTGAGCTTCAAACTAATGTAATTTTTTTAAAGACAATTGTGATAATAAAAACAAAAAAGAGACTTTCTTTACTCAGCTGTCATTGTGTTAGACTGTATATGATGATTACTCTCATTAACTTTCACCTTTAATTTTATTATCAAAAAGTAGTATTGGCTTCATTTAGTTGTTTCATTTTAAGCATTTATGTTTACTATGACTGCTCTTAATTTGACTGGGTTTTGATAGAATTAATTAAATTCAAGTCTCACTGTACATAGATAAAATTGTGTTTGTAAATTGATTTGTTGCTACCTTATTTCTAAATAAGACACTAATTAATCTGAACTTGCTTAGAATGATGACAGAAGAAAGAAAAAAACACTTACAATGACATTTTCCTGATCCACAGTGATCTGAAGTGATAGTGTTGCCATGAATGATTAATTTTGACTGCTTTGAACAGTTTCTTTGGTATTTTTGGAATATGATCTTGTGCACTGCTACTTTGACATAAACAATTCTTACTTTGCAACTGATATAGGAAAATGTATTACTTAAAGTATTGGGTGGCTTGTTCTCCTTGTCTAATGGAAGTGAGTCCAGTTTATTAGCTTTTGGTGACAGGAGTGACCAGTTAAAGTATTGAAGCATCTCTAATTTACACAACCAGACAAAGTTGGGACCCACATTTGTTATCCGTTGACTTTTCCTTATTTGTATGATAGTACATTGTAAACTCATAGTGAAGTCATTGAAGGGGAGATATTATGTAAATTTACTGTTTTAGCGGCTAAACATATTTAGTTGGGGTGGACGATCAGATCAGCAACAAGATGACAGGAGGCGCATGCTGAAAATAATAATATTTTAACAAAGCCAAGTCAAGAAATAAACAATGTACGAAACAAAAAACAGAGCACGAAAACAGATGACGCAACACAGGAGATACAAAAACCTGGGACTTAAAGACAACTGGGAATCAATGGAAATTGCTCAATACAGGTGAGTGGGATTAACTAATTGACACAAATTAGTGTCAATTAGTTAATAGCATCATGACAGGGAATGCATAAAAGTTGAACGTAGTCTCTCCATATGCTGCGTAGATGGTAAAATGGACTGAACTTATATAGCACTTTTCCAGTCATGCTGACCACCCAAAGCGCTGTACGCTATAGCCACATTCACCCAATCGCTCTCACTAAAGCACACACATTCCTACACCGAGACGCAGCTCGGTAGGCAACTTGGGGTTAAGTGCCTTGCCCAGTTTTAAATATTTGGGTATTACTGTGTCATCTAAATATGCAGATTTAACAAACTTAACCACGTCCCTTTTTTAAAGAAGATAGAAGATGATCTTGGCAGATGACAATCTCTACCAGGTTCAATCATGGAAAGGGTTGCTTGCAAATGATGGTTTTACCTAGAACTAATTACTTCTTCTCAACAATCCCCGGTAAACCATCATTTAACTGATTTAAATCTCTGGACTCCTCCAACTTTAAATTTCTTTGGAAAGAGGACCCCCACCCCTGCCTCTCTCTGGCCTTGGGGCCTATGGTGGACTGTAGCAGAGCGTATTGGAGTGAACTGACTTCCTGGGAGGGCATGTTGCCCCCGAGTCATTGCTCCTTATCCCTGTGACACCTCCCTCTGCCTGCTCCATCACGCTGCCACACAGTTCCGAACTTGGGGGGTGAGGGCGTTGCTGGAGAGAGGGGATGATTTCCCAGTCTGCTGTCTAGTCGTGTCCTTGACCCCAATTTTATTATAAATCTTAGACACTTTCATTTATAACATTTTCACAATACACATATATGTAGGGCATTATTTGGGGGGGGGGGGGGGGGGGGGGGCGTCTGGGTAGGGTTCATGGGTGGACTGCGCTGGGCACCCCCCTTTTTGGCCCTCCCAGTTTTAAATGCACTTGGGAACAACATGCAACATTTAAGCAGCCAGAGACAGGCTCGGGTTCTTTCTCTCACCCATATTCCCCAATTTCCATCTGGAGTCCAGGGCTTGGAGGAGGAGCGGGCCACCTGGTCGGGCTCTGCGCTGGTGGTGGGTACTGAGTCCGCTGGGTACTGGGTCGGCTGGGCTGGCACTTTTGCCTTCCCCTGAAATATGGGGGTAAGGCTTATGTATGGAGGGCAGGGTGTGAGGTAGGTAGCACCTCAGAGTTTGACAGGTGGGCTCTGGTTGGATTCGTTCTGGCATACCTGGCTGCTGGCGGAGCATATGTGCTTGTCCCCGCGCCTCCCAGTGGCTTTATTGTTATAGCGATTGGGGTGTTTTCTGGGGCTCCTCTCTGCTCTTCCCTGGGACAGGGGAAGGAGCTTTCCTTGTGTTGGTCCCTCTTGGACGCCTTTCTCTGGGGGTTTCTTCGGGCATCTGGGGTTCTGGTTCCCCTGGCGTTTGCATCAGTGCTCTGGGGGCGAGTCTATTGCTCCTTAAAACCACTATTGGGCATTTTCTTAAGGATAAACCTTACAATAACACCTATAGGTGTTTGTGAGAGTGCACTTGTGTATGCATGCACAAGTGCACTCTCACAAACACCTATAGGTGCTTGGATTCAGGTATCTACAGTTTAACTTCTACACAGAAAACCCCTATTATTATCTTTAGCTGTCACTTTACATTTCATATTAAATAATGCTGTATATTCTTCAGTGATGGTATCAAGGTGTTGGTTGTTTGTACCTGTAATACTTTATCGGTTGGTTTTGCTGTTTGTTTAATATCTCTTTTTGCATGGCTCAGCGGCGGCAGCCAATCAGCACGCAGGCTCAGCCTGGCCCGCCCACTAAGCTCTCACACAAACTCAACACACAAACAACCGTGCTGCGCGCTGCTGCTCAGAGACTCGGACAGAGAGAAAAACTTGAAAAGGGAAAGAAGCGTCGTTTGCCTAATAATAAAATAAAAATCACAAAACCCGAAAGGTCAACAGTTTCATGATACATCAAGCTTACGGACTGGCTAATATACGGCAGGTCAAAAAAGGCCATGTTTTGGCTGCAGTGCTTGCTGTTCTCTTATAAAGGAAAGATCAACCAGTGCACTAAATTCAATAGATGGGTTGAAAATATCTAGTATAAAATACAGAGATTTCCAGGGCATGAAGTGTACAATTAAGTTTACTTTGTGTGTGTGAGAGAGAGAGAGAGTGAGAGAGAGAGAGAGAGAGAGAGAGAGAGAGAGTATGTGTTTGTGCATAATGTTAAAGATGTATTTGACTGAAAGTAAATTGTTACTTTATTATTAATACAAAAAAATAAATAAAATTTTGACTGATCCTGTATTTACATAAAATGGTCTGGTCTAAGCCCCGGATGTCCTTCAAAGCTGGAAACGCCCCTAGTTGGGCTCCTTTTGGCATTAAGACAACAGTTCTTAATACTACATTGCCAGACAGGACAGAAAAAATCATGTCATAGTGAAAGCACATATGGAAGCCATGAAGGCTGAGCAGAGGGGGAGCAATGATATGACAGACAAAGAGAAAAATAGAATATAACAGGAACAATATAAAAGAAGGAATAAACAGACACTACAGAAGCAACACTAAAAAGGGGAACACTGAGGACTGCACAAACCCCAAAACATGGTAAAACCAAAAAAACAACAGAACTCAAGGGAGCAAGTATGAGGTCGTCCCAACAAGCCCCAGAGTTCAGGAGGAAGGCTGGGAGATCGGGCAGGAAGAGGAAAGTAGCCAGCAGGTATCACTTCGGGACTCAATTCAAACAACACAGTAAACTTACTTTTGACAGCATTAAAGCTAGAAGATGGATGGATGGATGGATGGATGGATGGATGGATGGATGGATGGATGGATGGATGGATGGATGGATGGATGGATGGATGGATGGATTACTGACAACTTGCTTAACTTCATTGTACTCAGTGACCAGCTGTTAATAGTTGTAGAAAACTAAGTATTTTGCAGCCTGACTGAATACTGAATACTAGCGGAGATATAGTTTACCCTCCAGAAGATACTTATCAGAGACTGTGCTGCCTGAACTGTACTACCGTGTTACAGGTAAGTTAGCTGAGAAGTTAAAACAAAGGACTCCCATCCCTTGGCTTTACTACAGGTATTTAGACTTCAGATGTCTGCCCAATGTTGCTGAAAAACCTTGCTATGCACTTGGTTGACCCAGATACATAGAGCCCCTATCATGCAGTGCTTCAGGTAAAAAAATGCAGGGGCTCACACAACCAACCTATGATCGGAGCGTTCATTACAGATGTGTAAAATCAATTCAATTCAATTTTATTTATATGATCAATCAAATCATACATCTTGAATCAGATTATGCAGATTGGATCAGATTATACAGATTAGTCAAAAGGTTTCCTATCTAAAGAAACCCTGTAGATTACATCAAAAGGGTAAATAACTTGAACAGTGCTTTAACAAGTCTTGACGACCTCCAAAGCAGTGACAGAGGTGAGGCTACCATGCACCGGTGCCACCAGGCCCTCTTTTCACCGCCAGCAGACAATGGGGGTGAAGTGTCTTGCCCAAGGACATAACGACAGAGACAGTCAGTGCGGGGGATTGAACCGGCAACCCACCAATTGCAAGACAAACTCCCTAACCTCTGGGCCACATCTAGTCTTGATAAGCAACATTCACTCCTCCTGAAAAGTGTAGTGCGACAGTGGACAGTCGTCTGCATTGTCGATGGCTTTGCAGCAATCCCTCATACTGAACACGCATGAAGCGACATTGGAGAGGAAAACTCCCTTTTAACAGGAAGGAAAACCTGCAACAGAACCAGGTTTAGCGTAAACGGCCATCTGAGTCAACCAACTGGGGATTAGAGAAAACAGCAGAGACGCAAAAAAGCACAGAATAAGCACTCATCGATCCAGGAATCCTTTCTATGTTAAAGGGTACTGCCAGAAGATCTGACCCCCTGGATGGTGTCACACCTACACCTAACAGAATGCTAGACCAGATGTACCTAGTATGACTTGCAGCTGGGTGTCTTTAGTTTGTCTGTACTTCCTGTGTTGTTGAATGTGGCTCTGTAAAGCTGCGTTTTCTAATGATGTCCTTTTGGCTAAATGATGATTCAAAGGCAATAGAAGTGATCAGGTAGGGTAATTTACATTGACTTTGGAAATAGTGATGATCCAAGCTGATGCTGGGAAGTGTCACATCTTGCAAAGTGGTATCACAGGGAAGTCATCTGAAGGTCCTGTGCACAGGCATGTTCCTTTATATGTAGAAGAGGATTGGGGGCTCTGTAACCTTTGGAAGATGCTGGTTTAGTCACAGAACTAGGGTTATCAAGTGCTCCAGCCCCTTCCACCCACCCCCTACAAATACCTGCGCTTGTGCATATACACCTGCGAGCCAGCGCATCAGCTGCTGCTCACCTGGTAGCTGACATTGCTCAAAGGCAGGAAGAAACCTGCCCAGAAGCTCCTTAATTATCCTTAGAGACTTTAACCATGGTATCCTTAGATACAACTGTTAGATCACATGCACAGTATGTAACCTATACTACCACACAAAAGAACACTGGCATTAATCTTTGTGCTACATCTGTAAAAAGAAGCATGCAAATGTATGCCAATGGCTTCCCTTGGTGCTTATCACCATAAGTGTGTGAACTGATTGATATAGTGAACTGTGATTGATACAGTGTCTTCTTACAGCAATTTCTGTGTTGATGCAGTTTTATCAACAAAAAAGGTTTTTGTTCATCTAAATAATAAGCCATGGGTAACAAAATGACAAAAAAGACATTGTATGGGGAACCACTTGGCGAGAGGCAGTTTCCAGAGTAATTAAATATGAAATAGAGAAGGTAAATACAGTACAGAAGTAAAACTGAAACTAAATACAGTAGTTGGAATCTTGAGGGCCAGCCTGGAAAGGAATAAAAGCCATTGCAGCTATTAACCAGCACAGATTTAATCAGTTTTGTATTTTTATAGTCGTACAGAATCAAAGTGAACTTAAGGTACAGCTTGTCAAGGTTTCTTCTCTTATGTCTATATCATACTTCATCTAAAGTTGAATACATTTGGCATGTGGACTAATGAAAATCAGTACATAAACAAAAGCTGCCTAATAGCACTTATCAAAAAATAATACAGGCACAAGTCTTGTAAGTGCTGCAAAACCCCAGAATGCTGAGTGGGTGACAGTGAACCAAGACACTAATTTATAAGTCCCGTTGTCTGCTGGGAAACTATGTTGGGTAAAACCTGTCGGTGCAAAACAAATTGAACTGATGAGTTCCTCTCGTGGTTTTGGCTACTTTGGCACAACTAAATGTCAGCAGGGGATGTCAACCTATCTATATAACTGTTGTGTTGTGAAAGCATCCCCGTAACTTTCAGTATAGATTTATTTCAGAGTTTTTCGTAGTTTATTTGAGTAGTAAAGACCAATTGAAATGTGAAATCTCATTTAGAGTCGGAGCGCAAGGGACACTTGGGTTCTCCTTTGAGAAGGAAAGAGCCCATGAGAGCAGCCAAGTGAACAGTAATGTTGGTTGTCCTGTTAGTGCAGTTTCCTTTCCTCGCATAGGACTGTGATAACGTCATGCATACTGATGAAGTGTTAATATCCTCGCGAGACGTTTTCATCTGCCAGTCTGAAACAAAAAGGCAATCGCCGAAATCTCGCGATGTTTTTCTATGCGGTGCCCACCCTTCTCCGGTGCCGTCTGCAGCGTGTATAATAGCAGGCAGACGGCGCTGGGAGTCTAGGAGGAGCTGTGGCAAGGTCGAAGACAGCATCCTTAAGAACAACGCAGAGCTCCCAGTTGGACCTTTGTGACTCCGAAAACGCGAGGGTTGCTGGAACTTTGGGACTTACTGCCCCGAGAAAGGAAAGAAGAAGTGTGGCGGCAACTTCCCAGCTTGTAGTTGCATGTCCTGACGAAGCTAAGCAGCTATCTGCCTCTACTACCGCCCTCTTTTCGGCATCCTGCGCTTTTCCTCAGTGGGCAGCACAGCGTGTGTTGTCCTGGAACTAGCAGGGGCTTAGTGACGGCCACCTCAGCGTCTTCTTTTCTGGTCTGGTAGGTCCGAACGAGTGTTACCCACACGGCTGCCACGTTCTGCATCACAGCTATGTCGGAACCATCCACTGCACCTTCCGCGCCAGCAGAAACTGCCACCCCGGAAAGTGAGTTTTTAGCTCCAGATGCCGGGCAAAGGCCGCCCGGTCCGACACCCAGTCAGAGCCGCTTCCAGGTGGACCTTGTGTCTGAAGCCGCCGGCGCCTCCGGGGAAAAGTCTGCGAGCTGCGACTACTCCGCCGCGGGTACTGATCTAGGGGTCGGGGGGGAGGAAGCCAAGGGCCGGTTCAGAGTGGTGAACTTTGCGGATCCGAACGGATCGGGGAGCGCGGCCTCTCCTGAGGGAGTGCCGCCTGAGGGATTACAGAACGGAGACACGGTGATGAGCGAGACGAGCCTGCATTCATCGACAGGGGGCCAGCATCACTATCACTATGACACCCACACCAACACTTATTACCTGAGGACCTTTGGCCACAACACCATTGATGCTGTTCCCAAAATTGACTTTTACCGGCAGACGGCGGCGCCTTTGGGTGAGAAGCTGGTGAGACCCACCCTGTCGGAGCTCCACGACGAGCTTGACAAGGTAGGTTCCCCTCAGGTTTCCAGAGAGCAGCGCTGCAACTCATTTAGACGGAGAGCGAAAAATGACCTCCAGAGAAAGATGTCAGGCTTTAGGATCCCCAGACCCCATAATAATCGGGTACACTGTTCACACAGGGACAATAAGCAAAAGTCCAAAGTATGTTTTCCACCAATCAAATAATCTTGTTGACTGTTGTTGAAAACGTAAAAAGAGCTTAGTGCTTATAGTCCTCAGCAGTGCTTGGTACTGTTTAGTTATATAATCTAAGCAATCATTTGTTGAAATAATGGATCACTACCCATATTGACAGCATTCTGCCAGCAACACATTTCAAAAGATAAAACCTTTGGACTAGTTATAATTCTGAAAACCAAAATATCCAAATGGTGACAATAAGGGGAACGAGTCTGTAGATTTGAATAGAGAACTGGAAAGCATTTTCTAGTTTGAAGAATTTAATGCTCTTCAAAGTTCTTGAAAGTTCTGGTTCTACATCCTCTGAGCTAAAGGGGAACCTTTTTAGAGATTTTTATGGTGGTAACCATTCAAAGCATTTCTCTATGTAGCTTTAAGTTTTGCAGTCTGGCATCCTCTAGTCTAAATCTCTGATCTGTTTGAAATAGAAAACTATAGTTGACTCCAAAAAGTAAGGAAATTTTGGTCATTGGGTCTTCTATTTTGTAACAATGTTACTTAACAAAAAAAGCCATATGTTAGTTCATAAGCTAAATGCTCAGTAGTGGTTGTAAGGAGCCAAAGGACCTAAACGCTTTCTGCCAATGCCGGTGTCGCCCAGCTGTGTGGCAACATTTAAAAGGAAATTATTTGGAATTCAAATGGTGACATTTATTGCAAAAAACATTGTTACCAAAGAGAAACGATGACCTAAACACAAATCTCCTTTTTTGTGTAAAGTTTACTTGAAAGCATGCAACATATTGGTAAAAAGGTCTACATCCAATCGTTTTTTTAAATGCATCGCTGGTATCAGTTGTGACAGTCCGGGCAAAAAATGTTGTTTCAACAATGACATTAAAGCTGGCACTGTTTGGTTGAGGGCAGTCCTATTTGGATGAGCTCAGGCTTCCTATTCATGAGGAACTCTGTAACCTCAAACACTGAAATATAAAAAAGTCTATTTTAAACATTTTTACAGGTTTTGGAAGCTGTGCTAAATGAGAACAATATCAACCAATCCAGGGATCTCCAACTCCAGTCCTCGAGGGCTGGTGTCCTGCAACATTTAGGTGTCCCTGATCCAACAAACCTGAGTCAAATAATCAGGTCATCAGCAGGACTCTGGAGAGCTTGACTGCATACTGAGGATCTAAGTGAACCATTTGATTCAGGTGTGTTGGGCCAAGGACACATCTAAAGGTTAAAAAACACCGGAGCTGGAGGCCTGACATTAAAAACCCCTGACAGTCCACAGCTGAAACGTTAGCAGCATGCTAAAGTGTTTGGGGCTGCTTGTGACCATACGGACATAACAACTTGGTTTTTGTAAGCTGTCACTTTCTTACGAAAGGTGTTGCAACAAAAACATTTTTTTTTTGTGCAAGATGCAAAGATAAAACCTCTTCCACTTAACCTATGAAGCTCGTCTTAAACCACCTTTTTATTCAGTGGATAAAATAATGGTTCTGTATGATGGAGTATGGGCTGTATAGGAGGAGCTGTAAGAAAAAGCAACTTAAAAAGGGTAATAGCAGCTAAACAATAGGAAAAGCATTTAAAATCTCTATCAGAAAGGCACAGATCCAACAGGACGTTAGTGGCTGGGATTGGAAACAGCTAGGGAGTCATGCCTTATTAATTACCACATTAGGCATTCTTTTACAGACAGCAGGATACAAGATGCTGTCGGCATACATGTATGCTAACAAAATGTGAAGGTAAAAACAATTTTCTGGACTGTTTATGACTTGTCTGTCCTAGAAAGCTCTATTTAAAGACACACTGGGACTGTTTTTGAGTTTGTTACGCGGTCTCCAGAAATAAGCACTGAATCCAATGCAAGGATTGCGTAGAAACCCCTCCTGAATGATTCATAGACAGGAGCCTTGTCGTGTTTGTTTATACGTGTGGGGCTGCCTTTAATTCAGGATGTTCTGATCAAGGCGTTTTTAAACGAAAGCCTTGCTCCACATTGTTGTTGTTGTTTTTATACCAACTTCACTGTGGTGTGAGCTAGCGGTGGTACAGCTGCCTTGTCGTGGGCAGATTTAAAAAAACTTCTGTGTTTACTGCTTGCAAAGCTTTATCACAGACTAAGCACATTATTTTGTTTGTCAAGTGGATCTCAGTCCTTTCTAACCTTAAGTGATTTTCACCTTTTACAATAATGTTCACTATGAAAGGCAGCTTCCTGTCTGTGTGATGTGATCTGCTCTGTCCGCTGTGCTAAAAATATTCCAGACAACTGTGCCTGTGGGAGAAAGGTACATTGTCCAGTATTTGAGTACAGCTCAAACACTGGACATTATTTTGAATTTTGTTCTAATGTATGTTAAATTTTAAAGTGTTTTTTTTTTTTTTTCAAGGATGATATTTGTGCTTAATTGGCTAAAAATTACATGCAGTCACAGCCACACAGTTACCTGAAAAATAGTGCAAGAAGCTGTAAATAGTCCTTTATCATCACTTTCATCGTAATCACAACATTATCACAATATATTGTGATAAAATCTACAGTCCATATCGCCCACCCCAGGATCCATTGGTGTTAGAAGTGTTTGCCCCATTTCATATTTGTTTCTTTCTGCTCTTTCTCACACTTTTTGTTTCAGAACATCAAAACAATTGTAATATTAGTTAATAAAGGTAACCTGACTAAATAAAAAAATCAGTTTTCAAATGATTTCATTTATTAGAGTGAAAAGCTTTCCAAACCAGCCAGGATCTATGTGAAAAAGTAACTGGCCTCCTTGTTAAATCATGAATTAATGGATTACAAAAAAAAAAAAAAAGCTGAATAAAACAAGCTAAACACGAGCCTGATAATTAATTGACCTGCAAATAATAAATCATTTAGAGCCTCCATGACTGCTGAAAGATCAGTAGAACAGTAGAAAAATGTTGTAATTGACATCCATCAGTCTGGAAAGGATTACAAAGGTATTTCTTAGGCTTTGGGGCACCAATGAACCACAGTTGGAACATAATCCATAACTGGAGAAAACCTGCAGGCGTGGTGGACCTTCCCAATAGAGGCTGGTCAATCAACATTACTCCAAGAGCACATTGACAATTCAACCAGGGGTCCGTTCTTCGTACGTCGCTAACTCAGTTAGCAGGATTTCATTGTTGACGATTTGGCATGATCTCGGATCGTTTGGTTCTTCGAAAGACTTCCTGCACTTGTTGTCATAGCAACATGTGCGGCAGCTTAAGCCTGCTCCAGAGCAGGCTTATTTCATGTAAACAAGATTAGATCACGGCTGTATAAGCGGAGGAGATAGGGAAGTCTGCCGTAGCCATGTCCATTTTTACAACTGCAACCTGTAGGTGCAAGAATAATTTGCAGAGTTTTTCGAATTAATCACGTATTGCGCAATAGACAGGATCCTTTAGCGCAGCGCGACAGTGTAATTGTAGAGAGATTTCTCTTGGTGGCTGTTATAAACAGACAAACATCATTTAACAGTGGCTTTTAAAGAGGAAAAAGTGGTGTTGGAGTCATAAATCTAAAATATTTAAGTTTTTTGTATGATAGTTTGCTTTTTATTTTTATCATATTCAGTAAGAAGATGTGTTCGGGACATTTTATTGTGAAGTTTAGTTTTACTTTGAAAGGCTTGCTTCCTGTCGAGCCGTATATTGTATTAGAAAAAACTATGGATGGATTATCTAGACACGGAGCAATACAGTTTTACCGTGTAAACTGTGTATGACTTGGAAAAGGAAAATTTTAATTTTTTATGGATAAAGATTTTTTTTTTGTTAAAATTCCCAGTTTGCACGTGTCCTTTACTTCTCGTGTCTAAGGAATGACACCGAAATTTGGATCTCTTGACACAACAAGTGCCTTTTTAAAATAAAGTATAATAATTAAAGACTACCATTTTGTAGAATATTCATGTATCTCACTTTTACTTGTTCCCATGTTCTAGTGGGTCCCGTGGAGGCTCTGACATAAAAGAACAAAGTAAATATGAGATTATTAAAATGCAAAAATTCATACTGTAGAAAGTGATAGAAACATCTATCATGGACAGTGTTTACGCATTAATTTGTCTGCTGTTTTTTGCCAGCCCTCTCTCCTGGCTTTAACTGATTTTTAGGTGTTTTAATTAATAACTTAAATTCGGCATAACCTTTAAGCTCGTGTTCTGCTTGTGAGAAAAACTGTGGGCGTTCTTTGGCCATGCTGAACAGCCAATAGCAGTGCTGCTGATCATTGTTTCTACTATCGATACATTTCCCCTTTTAAACAAACGCATGAACGCGCAGTTGTCTCAGATAACTCAATCCAGTCATACTAATCGTAAACAACAGGTGTGTTGGAAGAACCCAATTAGCCGGATCAGGATTAGCCGGATGAAATCATCTTGGATGTGTCATTTGATCTTGGATGTTTTAAGCAACGTACGAAGAACGGACCCCAGGAGGCCACTAAACAACTCGGAACAACATTTAAGGCACCACAGACCTCACTTGCCTCATTTAAGGTCAGATATCAAGATTTAACGATAAGGATGGGTATTGTTAAGGATTAATCGATACTACTACTCTTAACAATATGGTATTTTATTGGTACCATTATCGATACTTTTTAACCAAAAGGGTAAAAAAAAAAACAAATAATAACCACTGACTGGTTTATTTAAGCACTTGGAACAAAAGCAAACAATAAATGTACAAAATAAACATCCTTTTATGGAAACGGCACAATAAAAACATAAATATTTATCAAAAAGTCTAAAACACTATCTTAAAAAGTATGTTGTTGGAGAGAGGAATATCAACACTGACGAGACAGAAAATGATTTAAAACACTTTATGCTCAAAAAAAGAACTCTAAATGATTTTCAAGTATTAAATAATATTTTAAATCAATCCAAACTAGATTTATGTTTTTATATTATCAATTTTAACCAAATGTTAGCTGAGACATCCACAGTGGATGAAGTGAATAAATGACAGTTGCTGTGTGTGAATCAGTTACAGGGAGGGATCTATTTAATGTAAGTGCAAGAGTTTAAGAGAAAAAGAAATTACCGTTAGCCGCTGAAGAATATGTTTATAATATATTTACATCCCGCTTTGTAATCTAGTGGAAGCTTTGCTCATGCGTGACTCATTTTCAATGGTGAAACAGACAAGTCAGTCTTGTCTGACTTCAGCAAGGCTGACTGACTGACCACCTGTCCGAGCTTTCAAAGCGAGAGGAGCTCACAGCTGCAATCACTGTTTGCTGAAGAGACTGTAAACTTGGAGTGCTCACTGCTTTTACTAGTTGCCAAAGTTTAAAACAAGACAGAAAAAATTGCTAGATCAATTGCTTGTCGCTTTTGAATAAAATAGTCACTAGAAAAGTTTGAAAATATGCTAAATAGTTGCCAACAGTGTTGATGAAAGGTAAGCCAGGCAAACATGAGAGCTCAGTCTCCTCGGCATGTTTCTTAAAGCTGGGCATACACTGTATGATTTATTTATTTTCTTTTTTTATTTTCTCCTTTTTTTTTTTTGAGCCGATTTTTCAGTTGTGTGAGAATTATTATTTTTTTGGATTGGGCCGAGTTTGAGCTGCACCATGTCAGTGCACCCTTTTTCCATCCTCTGGGGAGAACCCTGAAGCTTATCTACATCCCAGCTGTTTTTGCACACACACATATATACAGTGGGTACGGAAAGTATTCAAACGCCTTTACATTTTTCACCTTGTTTCATTGCAGCCATATGCTGAAATCAAAAAAGTTCATTTTATTTCTCATTAATGTACACTCAGCACCCTATCTTGACAGAAAAAAACGGAAATGTAGAAATTTTTGCAATTTTATTAAAAAAGGAAAAACAGAAATTTCACTTGGTCATAAGTATTCAGACCCTTTTGCTCAGTATTGAGTAGAAGCTCCCTTTTGAGCTAGTACAGCCATAAGTCTTCTTGGGAATGATGCAACAAGTTTTTCACACCTGGATTTGGGGATCCTCTGCCATTCTTCCTTGCAGATCCTCTCCAGTTCCATCAGGTTGGATGGTGAATGTTGGTGGACAGCCATTTTCAGGTCTCTCCAGAGATGCTCAATTGGGTTTAGGTCAGGGCTCTGGCTGGGCCAGTCAAGAATGGTCACAGAGTTGTTCCGAAGCCACTCATTAGCTGTGTGCTTAGGGTCATTGTCTTGCACTGATGAGACGTTTCAGTCGGGCCACTCTGCCATAAAGCCCCAAATGGTAGAGGGGTGCAGTGATAGTTTTTTTGTGGAACTTTCTCCCATGTCTCTACTGCGTCTCTGGAGCTCAGCCAATTGATCTTTGGGTTCTTCTTTACCTCTCTCACCAAGGCTATTCTCCCACAATCAAAGGATTCTCATTCAGCTTTGTATCTTCTAACTTCATCTTCAGCCCTTTATTGCTGGAGTTTTCAGTCCCTGATCTTTTACTGTTGGTGAATAGACTGTCCCAAGGAAAGACTGCAAGGTGCTGGATTTCTTTGGCTTCTTGGGCAAAGTATCCTCAGCTTCTTTATCAGTATCATTGCTACCATTTTGCTGTTGAATTGGACAGAAAAAAAAAGATTGAGCATAATTTAACTCTTAAATTAAGTAATGTTCTTTCTAATCCAATCTTTTGATCATCAGTGAAAACACTCTTATTAAATCAAAACATTACTAAATACTTACATCACGTGCAGTAGTGGCAGCCTCAGCCTAAAGCCTGGAGAAGGTGTCATTTTGTTCTGAAGCAGACAGGAATGGAAGGGCCTTAAAGCGAGGATCCAGCGCGGACGCTGCATACAAGGTGTCCTTTTGTCCATCATATCTCGGAAAAAACGTGTTGTAACAGTTTGAGTGAGGATAAGTACATTATGGAATATGGGTCACTGACTCCTACAACAAAAAAACTAAAAAAGGCACATAAAGTTAAAAAAAAATAAAAAAAATACATACCTTGTCCCCAAGTTATTCTTTACAGCAGCTTTTAAGTCCCTGACTACAGCGCTGTCTTCTAGGCTGGGGATGAAGGCATCCTGAAGCAGGGCGAGCAGTGGGGCGATGACGGAAAGAATTGGCTGCTTGTCCTCCGACATCACCAACGTAGCTTCTTTCATCGGTTTTAACACCCAGACCAAATCCTCAGCAGTTGTTACATCTTCCTCTGTTAGGGTGCACAAATCCTTTTCATTCCTGTGCACGTCTTGAGAAAGGAGAGTAGCAGAGATGGCTGGCTGTTGCTCCAAAAAGTGCTCCAGCATGTCCAGTGCACTGTTCCATCTTGTCACCACGTCAAGTGTTAGTTTGTGCGCTGGTAGTTAAAGCAGCTTCTGTTTTTCTTTCAGTATGTTGCTTGCCGTTGTACTTCGGTGAAAGAATGCTGCTATACGCCTCACACGAGCAAGCAGACGTGACAGCAGGGATTTTTAGACCTGCTTGTGAGGCTAAGTTCAGCGTGTGCACGAAGCAGCCGACATGCATCAGCTGCGTTATTTTCACTGCACGAACCATATTTGCAGCATTGTCTAACAACTGCTGGTTGTTTGCTGGTCAGCCCCCATGTCTGTATTGCCCCCGTCAACATATCGTCTAGTTTTGCAGCGGTGTGGCTCGAAGTAACTTCAATGGTCTGCAGCACATAAGACGCAAGGCGCCACTCGTTATCGATGTAGTGGGAAGTCACCGTCATGTAGGATTGAGTTGACAGCGATGTCCATGTGTCACAAGTTATGCCGACTTTCTCTGCTAACTGCATTTTCATTTGGATGTCGTCTTTCACTCGTGTGTACATCATGGGGATAACAGTTTCTGTCAGATGTTTGCGTTGCACCATAACGTAGTGTGGTTCGAGCACACGAAGGAGCCGCTTGAAGCCTTCATTTTCCACTACCGAGTGGGGGCGTAAATCTTTGCACACAAAAGTTGCGATGGCCTCTGTTATCTTAATGGCCCGCAGAGAATCTGCTGGTAATGCAAGCGAGTCCCTCAATTTCATTTGTTTAGCTCCGGAAGGTTTGTTGTCGGATGTTAGCTTGGCATTATACCTTGTCAGGTGATTTCGGAGATTTGTAGTGTTTCTACAATAACTGACCTCCGCTTGACAGATCTTGCAAACCACTTTAGTTTTATCCAGCACATTCTCTTTTAGTTATTTTAAATCCAAAATGGTTCCAGACGTCAGACTTCAGTTGGGAGGGCTTGCTGAGCGGCGCGTTACTTGCGTCGGCCATTTTGCATTTGCCCACGCCCGCTCTTGAACGTCAACGTCACTCACGTCACTATAAAACTAATCGATCTCATTCCCTACACATCGATTTTATAAAATTTTACAGAAATCAATCCAACATCGATTTAAATTTTTATTTTATTTTTTTACCCAGCCCTACTGTGAGCTGTAAGGTCTTATATAGACAGGTGTGTGCCTTTCCTAATCATGTCCAATCAGTTTAATAAAACACAACTGGACTCCAATGAAGGAGTTGAACCATCTCAAGGAGGATCAGAAGAAATGGACAGCATGTGAGTTAAATGAGCATCACAGCAAAGGGTCTGAATACTTTTATGACCATGTGATATTTCAGTTTTAATAAATTTGCAAACATTTCTACATTTGTTTTTTAACTGTCAAGATGGGGTGCTGAATGTACACTAATGAGAAATAAAACAAACTTTTTTTATTTCAGCAAATGGCTGCAATGAAACAGTGAAAAATTTAAAGGGGTTTGAATACTTTCCGTGCCTACTGTATATACACATACAGGGTTTCTGCTTCATGTAATTGATTGTGGCGCACTGCCATGGCAAAATAAAAGCCGCCACACTATCAGGATGCTGTTTTTCAGTTTATCCGTTTTTTTTAATCCTGTATCATGTATAGCCTATATTTGCACACTTAGTAGGGAAGTTGAGAGGCGACTTTTTTCTGGTATTTTGGAGTATATTTTTCCAGTATTAAATAGTAAATTAGAAATGGGTGGAGGTTACTGAAGTTGTTTAGTTCTAAACCATATTTCTTTACTAAAGGGGTGATGAGTAGTTTTAGAGACAGCAGGACCAATTCCAGGGGTAAGTGATGAGTGAATGATGGCAGTTATGGAGGGGAGAAGAGCCTGAAGACTAGATTTGACCAGGGTTCTTGGGATTGGATCAAGGCTGCAGAAAGAGGATTCAGAGTAACAGATGAGAGGAAGGCTTCAGTAGAAAGTAGTCGATTTGGAAAATTTGTAAGACACGATCTCGCTGAAGAGCGAGGTAAGCTGGTTTTGTGCATATGCAGTTATTCAAAAAGGGATTTGGGGAAACTTCCGGGAAACTTGCCGACCCTAGCCAGACTATTGCGCTTCACATTGCGGAGGCAATGTGAAGTGGTCTAAACGGAGTCCGGTGTGGGATTATTTTACAATGTTTAATGACTAGGATGGAAAATGCACTTTTATTAGAGTCTGTTTTTAACTATAAACACTCAACAAGCTCCATAAGTTCCCAACTTTGAAGCGCCATTCAGCCGTGCTGCAAGGTGGCGCAGCATCAGCTTCTCAACCAAAACTTTCTTAAGTGCTCGGAAAGGAAATTTATAAAGATGATAGAAAAAGAAGTCACGCCAAAATGCACGTTTGATGATGAGATTTTTCATGAGAATTATAATGTTTCAAATATTTTATTCTTCCTATTTTATTCAATTCAGTAACCTTAGACTTATTTAAAATATAACATAACAGGAATTTTTAAGTTTAAATATGTGAGAAGACCAAAAAATTTTTTTGCTTGATTCAGTATTTAACGTGACTTGATAAATGGTTCAAATATAATGATGTGCCTTTTTTAAATTCAGCATATAGTAAAAGATCGGTTATCAGTTTGTTAATGGAAAGACAAGTGAAAACCACGGATTTTAAGGAAATTGCTGCTTATCAGTTGGTCTTTAGTCACTCAATTAGATCGATCAACTTTTTAGATGAACTCATTAATCAATTACTTGCTTCCCCACTTTAGACCGAGGTAGAGTCAAAGAGGTAGGCACTGGTTTGATATTAGGATTATCAAGTTTATAATGTTAAGGATTCCCCTATTTCTTACTTTAAGATCAAGTTCTTTAATAAGTGTAGTCCGTTGAACCAGTGAAAATGATCTCCTGTTTATTTCCTCTATGGCACTTGATGATAAGGTTTCTCTGTATCCATTAATGAAGTGATTGGTGATGAAAAGCTGCTCACGTGTCCTCTCAAGGTTGTCCATGTAGAACAAAAGCCAGTATTGTTTTTCTTAGTTCTTAGTTTCCTTTGTTCATGGTAAATGTCCTACACAATGGCAGGAGTCTCTTTCATCACCTCTAAATTAGAGCAGCTAGCAGGTCTGCATTTTCAGGCAGATGACATTGAACTGCTGTGATTAGCTCATATTCCATGTGTGCAGTTTTTGCCCAAATAGCTAGGCAAACGCTGAACTTTGAAATCCATGGGAGTTGTGTAATTTGAAGGTCATACTGACCCTGGTGTTTCCACCATATCATGTCTTACTGTGTTTTCCTCCCTGTGTTACATGCTGGGGTTAGAATGAGCATTGGAAATTCCACTGTACCAATTGATTGTAGCTCATCAATGCTTTTCCACAGCAATTAATGACTGAATCCTAACATTGTTTTGGTGTATTAGCTGCACAACAGCTAAACTCTTAAGGTTCTTTTATGGAAGGAATATCAAATTAACAGCGTAGGATTAGGTATGCTAGGTGTCAGACAGGAGTTCTGCTTTCTTTCTGTTGATCAAATGGCAGCAGCATCCTAAAAGTCCATATTGACAAACTAGAAGGGGACCAGTGACAAAGCGGATTTATTCCGACTGGGGCAGCCAAGCATAAACAGTGCGCTTAAATATTGATGTCACCTCATTGTTGCAGCTCCACTGCAGTGGTGGATCAGTATGAAACTTTCGCATCACCATATTGTGATTGCATTTATCCCAATCCTAATTACAGAGTTGCACCATTTTAAAAGGCTGTTGTGTCATGTAACGCATCTCTTTTCTTAACATTATGATTGACTGATTTATTTGTAATTGCAGTTGAGACAGTGACCCCTTTTAGGTCCATTTTATTTCACAAAGTTCCAAAATAGTAAACTCCCATGATAAATCATTTTATCAGGGAAAGTCAAATCAATCATATTCTAGTAGTGTAAGACCTTATTGGTGGTTCAAATTTTCCGACCAATCAGATGAAAAGGTGAAAAAGGTGTCTGGAAAATGTATAGATGACCATACGAAAAAGCAGTTTAAATAATCTTGGAATCATTTCATGAGATACTTTAATCATGTCAGCCAATCAGCTGAGATCACTAGCCCTACCTGCTTTCAGAACTCACAGCTGGGATCACAGAACCAAAAAAGCGCTACATTCAGCTGAACAATATGTAGATGTGTTTTGGTTCTGGTTGAACTTTGTATTGTGATCCTCATACAGGCTGTCCAAAATCGTTAAGTGCTTGAATTACAAGCACAGTTAACTCTTTTTCCTTGCGGTATTTGCATGAGGTTTAACACATTGCTTGGGTCATACGAATGCAGAGGGATCATTAGTGCTCTGTGAACCCTGGCTGACTGTGCTGTTTTAGCTTCTGTTTGCTTTGTTTCATATCACTACGTCACACGTGTTTAGTAATGAGGAAAAACTATTAGTAAAGTATGTAATTACTGTAAAATACTACTCTAAAATACTAATACTACTTTACGGTATAAATTATGATTAACACACATTTTTGTGACTCTTGGAACAATTCTTGCAAAGTATTTGAAAGACCTTATCTCTAAGCTGCTCTCTGCCTTTAGCCTCTTTCCACAGAGAGCTGTGTGCCGTTTGGAGACTTGTTGCTGAGTGCAGACAGACAGGCACCAGCAGGAGGATGTAACCAGGTCCCAATAGCCACAAGTTCAACTATTACAGTGTACTTCAATGTAAAGACTCAGATCTAACAAACTCAGAGTTGTTAGATGCACTAGGGCTGAAACAATAAATCAGGGGAATCATGATTGTTCGATTCTTGAAATAATTAACTGATTTAGCAATTAAAAGATCGCAAACTGGAGTATACAGAATCTAAAACATCCCATTTGCTGAAAGAATGACCCACTCGGAGCCGTAACTGAGACTGCTTAAACTGTACAAAAATATGTATACTAGGGCTGTCAATTGATTAAAAAAATTAATCTAATTAATTACATACTCTGTAATTAATTAATCTAAATTAATCGCATATAATTTTTGCTGTGAAAAAATATTTAAATTCAAATGATTCAATGAATAATCAGCATTAGATACATTAAAGTGCTGTTTTCAACAGCAAACAAACTGAACTAAACAGATGCCAATGTCAAACTGAACTCACATCAACAGGAGACGTCAACTGAAATAATAATAAAAAAGATAACCTGAATTTAACAGACCTCAACATATTCCATATTCCAATCTACTTTTTAGGCTAATTATACATAATTTAGACCTAGTGCTATTTTAACAAACAAGCATTTTATTAGTTGTTATCTCTTATCTGATGTATTTCTGATGTTTGGCACTTTGTTTTACCTCGTGTTAAAGTGCTCTTTAAATAATGACATTCATGATGATTATGATCAGAATAAACTTTTGCATCACCTCCCAGAAGCTGGAAAGAAAAGAGACAAAAACATTTTTCACACCTCACTTAGTAACTCTAATATTTTAGTCTAAATACTTTAGCCTAAATATTTTAGGCTAAAATATTACACTTTTTATTTGTTTTTCTTCAATCCCTTGGTGATGGTAATTTCTGCCAAAGGCTGCAGCATTTTGTTTTAAATGATCTGAATGCAGTATTTGCAAGCCATACTCTGATTGGATGGGAAAAAAAACTGTGTGTAATTGGCTTTAACAGCCGAACGAGTTCACAGCTGGTGCTGAGCGTGAAGTGAAACGAGCAGGTACGCGCGAGCAAAGTAGCGCGCGAGCAGAGATGGAACTCACCGCTAGGACAGTAGGTTGAGAAGAGTTTTTCAGACCGTGCCAGACCGGTTTTGAGCGTTGAGAGTTGTTTCGCTGCGCGCTTGGATTGGTTCCTGCGCGCTCAAACAGAAGGCACGAATATCGCTACATAGTTGAGCGGCAGTGCTGTCTTCTTCTCTGTCTTCATGCGCCTCCCCTGTGACTCTTTGGTGCCCCCCAAGGGAGGCGCGCCTCACCTATTGAAAACCCCTATACGACATTGATTAATCTGCGTTATTTTTTTTAATCCGTTAATTTTTTTAAAATTAATTAATCGAAGTTAACGCGTTATTTTGACAGCCCTAATATATACATTTTGCATTTAAGCCTTTGTAAATGTTCTAATATTCAGGCATTAATAATTAAATTGCCATGTTGCCATTTACAATACATTTAAAATTAGCAGTAAATATTTCAAGTTCAAAACGCTTGTTTATTGAACTAATTAATTTACCATGAGTATCTCTTTTTAGATAATTGAAAAATTAATTAATTCATCAATCTTTAAAATAAGCGATAGCTGCAGCCCTAAGAGGCACCCAAAATAAGCCTTGATTTAAACATTTTTTAATTTATTTTGCCTCTGCAAGTCACAATCACACGGTAAGCTCGCTAACACTACGGTGAAGGGGAAATTTAATATTAATTCTAGGGCTGCAACAACGAATCGATAAAGCCGACAGCTAAAAGCGTTGGCAACAAATTTCATCATCGATTCATTATGTCGCACGATTAATGCATCAGTCACCATGCCGCAGAGCTGCTTACCTCACTGCAGGTGGTAGTCAATTCTGACTGGCTGCAGAGCGACGTAAACGAAGTGGAGGCAGTATTTTCAAATGCTGCTTTTTTTGGTAGTAGATTCTATTAATGACAGATTAAACAGCTCAAACCAAGTCCTCAAAAGATGGGGAGCATGTCGCGCTTCACAAAACCAAAAAATAAGTAACATGCGAGATTTGACATGGAACGAGAGCTCAACAGCGATACAGGACCTGAAACAACATGGAGTCATTGATGAGGACAATGGGAGCTAAACAGCAGGGTAAGTCGTTTGCAATATGTGACATTTGTTCTATTTCAAAGTGAGGAAACGCCGATAGTGCTTGGCTCACGGGCTGTAAGTGGAGACCTGCACAGCGCCCCGAAGCACCACTATAATTGAGCCTTAACCTCAGTCTGTTAGCTCATCTAACGCGGCTGTTAGCTTGTTAGCTGGTTATTGACGGGAACTTTTTTACATGCGCAACATTCCCTGATGAGATTAAAATGTATTTGGATTAAAAGGAAAGAAAGTATTCTCAATGCACCGTTTATTTGGGCTCAAAATCTAATAATCGGATCATGACATGCGTTTACTTGCACCAAACTTTATTCAAAGTAGAAACTCTGACATTAGCAGAATTGTTGAATTTCCATAAAACAACCGCAGAAGTTTTGTCATTCTTCATGTGGGAAAAAAAAACAAAAACAAACTCGGGGGTGTGTGTTGGTTTTGACTGTTGGCCCCATCCTCCACATGCATGTGCAGTACGTTCATGAGTTAATCGGAACAAGTGTTTAAATGGATACTGATCGGATTATGGATCATAAACCAGCCCTCTCAATCAGAATACAGTTTCATTCTGATGGTAATAATTCGTTTTTAAGATTTAAGTTTTAAGTCTTAGTGAAGATACTGTATGGGAGAGACGAGCAGGGCTAAACGAACCTTTCAAGAGTCTTTATAGTCCCATAATGAAATTTTGGTGAGACACTCAGACCGACAACAGGCAGACCCAAATTAAAAAGACTTGCAGGAAACTGAGACATAAACATGCCTAAAGGACGGTCTCACAAATTTTAAAACTCTGAGAAGAAATAAAAAGTATTAAATATTTAACACCCTTTTTGACTCTTCAAAGAAAAAAGAAAAAAAATGGGTAGAAGGACAAAAGTAGCATGTAGTATTTACATAAAATGTAGCTTGTGCTGAAACAGTCTATGAAATAGGCAGTGGTTTATTTCAGAAGTGGTGTTTTTCCACTGGTTGGATTGTTATGCCCAATTTTTCCCCTTGCTGCACTAGCACAAGGGTGAGGTCCAGCCAAACTACATTTGACACTGGTTTTACAGCTTCACTTTTGTTGTGTTAAATCGCTGTTCATATAGACATTGACTATTAAATGATTGACTCACAATCTCGTCAACATAAACTTCTTTATTTAAAGCAAAAATATTTATTACCTAATATTATTGTCACAGAACACCTAAGTAGCAGCTTGTTTTTGTGTGCTTATTTGCTTCGTCAGTCCAAATGTTTTTTTATTTTTGGAAAAAAGTGGAAATAAAGCTTTTTTTTTTTTTTTTTTTTTTGTCATCCGATATGTTGATTAATCGTAAAAATAATTGACCGATTAAAATAATCGTTAGTTGCAGCCCTAATTTATTCCTTTTATTTTCAAACTGCAGAATAGTTTAACCTAAATAGCCTTGGCAGGCTATTTATTTGTTAAACTGCTGAAGACTGCAGCCTCCGTCGCCTTCAATCAGATCTCTTCCCCCATGCTGTTCAGAAAGTCCAAAATACTAAAAGATTAAAAGTTTTTTGCTCTTTTGTGGTTGAATTATGCTGTCTTTGCTTTGACTGGTGTCTGTAGCCAAGCATGTGAAATGCTATGATTGGGATGGCAGAAAATGGAGTTTTAATAGTGGGGTATTTGATTCATTTTAAAATGGTAACCAGTAAGTATTTCATGCCTATTTATATGGTGTATCTATGTTTCCGTGACAATGGCATAGTAATAAGATCATCACACTGCAGCTAGGTCCTCTGAATAAATGCAAATAACTACTCAGGGTTAGTGGAACCAGCCAGAGTGACCACAGCAGTGGTTCTCAAACTTTTTTTTTCATTCCCCACTTTGGACAAGGGGGAATTTTCAAGCCCCACCTGTCCCCATCGCCCCAACACAATGCTAATGAAATATGCAACAATCTTAAAATGTTCCAATTATATTGAAGTACCAAGTAGTATCTAAATACAAACTATCTACATCAAATAACAGCAAGCTCAAAAATAAAGAAAATAAAAATGCAGCTGTGTCAAAATTTGTATCAAGCTCAAAGATAGAAAAAATTAAAGTGCCACTCTGCAATCTGTTAATAAAAAAAAAGAAGTGAAATCCATCTGGCAAGACAGGTCTATTTATCCCTGCATTAGTGGCTGCAATGAGCCTGTTTTGCATTGCACAGTTTCTCAAAACGGGGTTGCAGGCTTGATACTGCCACTCTCAAGTCATGCTCAATGTTCAGCTGAGATCTGTATTTTGTTTTTAGTGAAGCAACAGCTGAAAAGCCCATCTCACAGAGATATGATGTGGCAAAGGGAAGAAGAATGCACACAGCTCTCTGCCCGATGAGTGGATACTCCCTCTCCACTCCAAACCAGAATTCGCTAAGAGTCTGAGCATTAAACCTGAGCCTCAGGGTGGAGTCAGACGTCATGTCAATAAACCGGTCCTCCTCAGCAGACCTAAAATCAGCAGGTGCTGCAGACAGAATAGAAAAAAATAGACTTACTTTATTTTTCATTGCATAATAAACACGAATAAATCAGTTTGACAACAATCCATTCCAGTTAGTAGCATACAACAGAAATAAATTCATGTATAATATATGAGCAGTGTTGGGTAAGTTACTTTAAAAATGTAATCCGTTACAGTTACAAGTTACTTTGTTTAAAATGTAATTGTAGTGCAACTTTTTCGATTACTTTTAAAAAGTAATGTAACTAATTACTTTTGATTACTTTTTGATTACTTTAAGGTTTTAAGTATTGACCCATGTTCAACATTTAATTTTTGAGAACTGAATGTGAACCTTAAAAACCACTAAGCTGAAAGGGAACTGCAGACAGGCAATCACAGAATGTCCACAAGTGTGTGTGTGTGTGTGTGTGTGTGTGACGATTTTTAAGTTTAAAACAAGGAGGATGGATTTTTCGGCAACTCCTTGCCAAAAATTGCATCCCCTGCTATCTCAGAGGAATTGACACTTGTATGACTCTATTCCTGTATATCCATCAGTAGTTAAAGGACAAGAGTCAGCAAATGCAAATTCTGCCCTGTAAAACAATGACAGCACAATTGTTGCTGTATGATCTGAAGCCCCATTTGGAGCTTTTAAACAGGCTTTGAAAAACTTTGATAATTTGCTGCTGTAATATTATAGATTTTTTAGAATAAAAAGCTAGCAGATGTGCATAATCAAAAATAACAGAAATACAATTATAGAGCATTTAGTAGTGATGGGTCGATGAGGCGTCATGAAACGTTTCGACACATTGCAACTCTGTGCCGATACTGTGTCAATGAATACTGACACCTGCTGGACCTTAAAAATCACTACAGGCAACCTGGTTGACAGAGTTAACTGACACTGATTTGATGACCAAGTATACACAATACAATTTAAATCATTGTATGTTGCATTGTATTATTTTATATTTTCATTTGAATTAAACATATATTTGATTTTTTTTTTTAGATACAGTCAATAAATAATGTGAAGGAGGATGCTTGTGGACTGGCTTTTTTATTTTTTTTACAAATGGTTGATCGGGCGCTGTGTTTAGTTACCTGACTGATATCATCTGTTCTGAAATCGGACATGCTGAGTATGACAAAGGGAGGAAAAACTACTCAGAATAGCAACTTTCTACTCAGTGTAGATCAGCCGTTTTTCTGAAACGACGCTCAGAACAAAGACGCACAGCGCAACCCGCCCAACCAAAAAAGCGTTGCAGAACCCATCCATCAGTGGTGCGCTCCGATCAGCACCTGGCGCTCACAGAGCGAGACTGTGGTACAACACCATCACACCAGAGTTGCAAAATAGTTAAAAATTAACCATTATTAACCGTTATTTTGTTTACAGTTCAGCTTGGATTTTCTTTACTGCACAGCATAGCTCTGCTGTGCGCGCTGCTGTGCGCGAATGCACACGCGTGCAGCTTAGAGGGAACAGAAACAGTTTGGCGCGTCAGTCAGTTCGAAACAGGTGCTGTATTGGTCACGTGACCGAAACAGTTCCTGTATCGGTCACGTGACTTTTCCGTAGCAATACACACATCGACACGGGTTTCGCTCTATGAGACCGACACATGCGCCGACGCATCGGTGTTGCCGGACCCATCACTAGCATTTAGTATTGTAAGAACTCATTATTGTATGAGTTAAGTTCTGTTCCGTTTTCTGCCTTTTTCGTTGTAAAACTGAAATGTCCCATGCTCCTGAATGCACCATAGCTTTCCGACGCTCACGAACGCAACACTGTGAACGCTGAGCTCTGTAGACGCGCGTTTGATTTTCCGCTTAAGACAAAGTTTTGCAGTTTCACAACACACGTCGGCTCTCACGGTTTATTGTTGTGTGTGAATAACAAGAGACTGCATGATTGCAAAGCACCTTGTTGCATCTCTCTCTTCCTTAAAATGAAGCCAAATAAAACCGTGAAACGTCCGCTCGCTTGCTGTTCTTTCAGAAGGCTCCACCAGCACAGGAAGGATCATCAGAGTGATAGAGACAAGGAGCCGTAGCGGGAAATGGCGATACAGGGCGCAAAGCAATAAAAATATCATTACATATTTCGCAAAGGTTTTTCTTTATATTTGAAAAAAGAATGTAACTAAATTTGTAATTCTTAATATTTTCAGAAGTAACTGTAACTGAATTACATGTTTTCTCATTGTAACTGTAACGAATTACAGTTACTCTTTTTTTTTGTAATTAAATTACGTAACGTCGTTACATGTAATCCGTTACTCCTCAACACTGTATATGAGTATAATATTCAATAAAATGTCAAAATACCAACCTGCTGCATTGAATGGATCCATAACCCAGGCATACTGAGCACTGTTGTTTGGGGAGTATTTTTGAAACAATCCACTCAGGGAAGAGAGGTGCTGCTTAATACATGGGATTACTGTGGTGGCTCCAGATTCAGTGGTTTCAGCAACTTCACTCAGGTCCTCAAAGACATCTATGTTTTGCTGATCGAGGCGCCTGCCCCATACCCCAAGCTTTCGGATGAATGCGGTGATCTTGTCTGCCAGGTGAGGTAGGTGCTTGTCTTTGCCTTGAAGCTGAAGATTTAATTCATTCAGCTTGCCAAACACATCGCTGAGGTAGGCCAGTTTCAACAGAAATTGTTCATCAATGAACTTGCTTGCAGACTCATACATGTGCTCCTCTTCCAAGAAGATCCGAATCTGTGCCCTGAGCTCAAAGACGCACGACAGCACTTTACCCCGGGAGAGCCACCGTGCTTCACTGTGAAACAGCACAGATGTGTGATCAGCTCCCATTTCCTCACAAAGTGCGGCAAATAGTCGCGCTTTCAGAGGTCGGGTTTTGATAAAATTTACCACGCTCACAACTTCCGTCAAAACCTCATTTAGTTCAGGGCTGAGCTGTCTTGACGCGAGCGCTTCCCTGTGAATGACACACTGCGTCCAATGCGCATCTGCCGCAACCCTCTTTATTAGCGCCTGCAGCCCATTTTTTGAACCTGCCATGGTCTGTGCGCCATCAGAGCAAAAGCCCACACAGTTTTCCCATTTAAGGCCGTGTTCTTTGAGGTAATTGTCCATGATCTTAAACAGTTCATCGGCTGTGGCTCTATTTTTTTATGTATTTGCAAAACAGCAAATCCTCGCACAGTGACTCGCCATTTACAAAGCGGACGTACGATATGAACAAGCAGTCTTTATTGCTGTCAGTAGCTTCGTCCACTTGTAATGCAAAACGACTGTCTTTTAATTTTTCTATGAGTTGCTCTTCAAGATCACTGGAAATGTTACATATACGTCTCGCAATTGTGTCGTTGGACAGGGGGACGGCTTTTAATTTTGCGGCGCTTGTCTCGTCAAGCATAATTGACACCATGTCTAGAGCAGTGGGGAGAACGAGCTGCTCGGCAATTGTGTGCGGTTTTTTGCATTGCGCGATTCTGTATGCTACTCTATATGAAGCCATCTGTGCCTTATTGTTTACTGATAAGGAAAGAAATCAAGAGGCTTATTGACGTGACTGGTGTGTGTGGTCTCTAGGTGTCTTCTTAATTTGTTGGGTCTCATGCTGTCTGCTGCTAGCGGTTTAAGACACAGGACACACATCGGTCTCTCCTCTGCCCCCACCACCGCTGCCGTGAATCCAAGAGCAAGATACCCTTCATCATATTTTCTTTTTGGCTGGCTTTTTGGTTTGGCCCGTCTGGTTGGTGTCTCTCTGCTGGTGCTGACACGACAAATTTTGAGGTCCGTGTCACAAAAAAATCCATGTTGTCTTGCCCACAATAGCCTGCAACCCATTGGCGCGAAACAGGTGTATACAGATGCAGATATATGGGCGCGACAGTGTTGCCAACTCCTCAGTAAGGAAAGTAGCTATTGGCTGTGCTAAAAGTCACTAGAAGTCGCTGAATGACATCATCACCTAATTTGCATAATCTGCCACATGATGTGATGTGCAAGTTATTGGCGCTGTGGGAGAAATAACGTTAGAGAGAGACAAAAAGTGAGTAAAAACACTCAGAATATATAGAGCTACTTTTTTCTGTCCATTAATGTTTGTTTATTTATTATTATTATTATTATTATTATTATTATTATTATTATTATTATTATTATTATTATTATTATATTAATGTTTAATTTATTACAATACTAACCCTCCTCCTTTACCCGGGTTTGAGACCGGCAAAATGAACCATAAAGAGACAACACTATGGTGGAGTTACAAATTATTTTTAACTTTTTTTTTAACGTTTTCTTTTTTCCCTTGTGGTCCACCAAGGAGCCTACAAATCACGGTAAAACATGAACATGTGGCTGTGTGAATGAAACGCCGTTATTTATTTAAGATAAAATATTTTAAATTGAGTTATTTATGATCAACCTGCGCCGTCAATCCCGGCGCATGTGCGCTTTATTTGCAGTCTGGACGCTGAGGGTAAACATGCTGTAGCTCTGACTGCAGCGCTGAGAGGGACTCCTGCGGTAGCGGGAGAACGGGGTTGGGACGGGGGAGGCGCCCCACGGCAGTACCTGCCGCTGGAGGACAAGAATAGGAACGATACGTGCTTTCACGTAAGAGTCTCCAAAAGTTGCTAGATTTGTCGCTTTTTTGAAAAAGAGTCGCTGGAGGGGTCTGAAATATAGTGACAAAGTCGCTGAGTTGGCAACACTGGGGCGCGAATGTTTATTCCGTTACAAATAATATGCCGACGTCACGTCAATCATTATTTTGGCACTTCAGTTCCAGGTGAAATTTTTCTCATATCTAATGTTCTTTTAATTAGACTGCATGTAGGCTAGTAATGATTACTTTGTGGGTTTGATTGGTCTAATAAGCGGCAACAGACAGCTATAAGGACAGTTTGCTCTCACACGTTCTACATTTATAGTCACACAACACACACACACACACACACACACACACACACACACACCGGAACTTGGCGCGCCCCACCTGTCACGTCTCAATTCCCCCCCACCAGTGGGTCGCGGCACACACTTTGAGAACCGCGGGACTACAGTGATATCATTGGTGAATCCTGCATCTACCTGTTTGTCTGCAGTGTTCTCACTTTGGGCCTTACTGTAGTGGCTTTGTTCTGTTCTTGTCTCCTACCTGTGAAGGCCTGTTCCATGCAGCTCTCTAGAGACAGACACCTGGCCACCTTGACTTTACCCTTAAAATTCCTGCTTTGCATTATTGTTTCCATAAGATTGCTTGTACTACAAAAACTATGTTTGCATTGTTCCGTTACCATTTTGGGAGGCGGTTTCTCCTTCCTCCAGTGTCCCCAGCCACTCGACTTTGTTTTGATGACACTGACCTGACATGGAGACAGGAAGGAAAAGGATGTACAGGGCTGCGCTGCAACTATGGCTCCTAACATGAGGTGGTGTCCTCTTTGTCTCACACTCATGGCCTGCTGTTGTTCCAGCAGTTTTACCACAAACATCCGCATGCACACTGTATCGTAGCAGTTTGTAAACATTTGTGCATGTGAGCAGGCTGGCAGACCATTTCTGTTCTCATTTCCAGATTTAGATTAATCACAAAGAGCTTGTGATGTTAGGAATGGCACCCCCTCTGAGATCATTGAATGTACAGTAATTAAATCTGGAGTACAATCAAGACTTCCCGGTTTTAGTTTTCGTTCCTTGAACCGGTTCAAAGCCCTGAATTTTTCATCTGAAAAACTGTATGAATGTAGAATTAAACCTTATAAAGCATTAACTTCTCTGTGTCAATTTAAATCCACCCTTCTATAGACTTTTTATCCCAGTGCTCTTTCCTGTTTCCTTGGCCTTTCCACCACTGTACCCTTTGTCATCATAGATCAGTGACTTGGCAAACCAACATAGTGCTCACCTTCTCCTTGGCAGATTTATTAAGTGTGTGTGTGTGAGGATGTGGGTGTCTGGGTTGTCAGAGGAATTATGTAGCGCACATATGTTCGGCCCGCGAATTACGGCCCCCCTGGATGATATTTAATTACTATTAGAACCGGCCCACAGGCCATGGCCGCCCGCTGGCGTTTTGCACTTGTGACCAATATGGCCCGACACTCGGTCTTTGACAAAAGGGGGATCAAGCAACTCAAAAACCCAAACAGCGATCAAGTCCAAGATGTTTTAATTCAACACAAGCCGCTGTAATGGTGGCACGATAAAACACTCCCTTTCCCTATTTTTAAAAGTTCAAGATTATTCCAATAATTCCAATTCCAATGATTCCAATAATTGTCGTTAAGTCACCAATTAGAGGCCAGAAGTTGGGCTCCACTTATTATGCTGCTTCTGGTGGAGGCGATCCCTCTACACAGCGCACCCTCTTGCTGATCCACAGCTGATTCTGCGGCGCGCCAGCACTGTTCAATTTCAATTCAATTCAATTTTATTTATATAGCGCCAAATCATGAAACATGTCATCTCAAGGCACTTTACAAAGTCAAGTTCAATCATATTATACAGATTGGGTCAGATTATACAGATTGGTCAAAAATGTCCTATATAAGGAAACCAGTTGATTGCATCAAAGTCCCGACAAGCAGCAGTCACTCCTGGGGAACCGTAGAGCCACAGGGAGAGTCATCTGCATTGTACATGGCTTTGCTGCAATCCCTCATACTGAGCAAGCATGAAGCGACAGTGGGAAGAAAAACCACCCATTAACAGGAAGGAATGTTCCATTCTTCTGCGTGCCACGCCGCTTTTCAGATAGATCTAGCTAAAAGAAAGAAGCAGGAAAACTCCAGCATCCCCGCACCAAGACTCTGTCAGAATAGTATTTCCTGCCGATACTCTCTGATCGAGACGGAGCGCTATTTACAGGTGCCCTCGGCACTAGGCCATCTGTTCACCTCCCGGTACTGTGTCTGGCGTGCGGATCCCACCTGCCCCTCGCTCGGCAGTGTGGCTGTCTGTCTCTGTCACCTGCAGGATCAGCTCCCCTCTCCTTCCATCCAGGCTATTTTTTTTTTTTTATTTTGGCTTCAATCAGCCTCTGCTGACACTTGCGCGCAGCAGTTGCGAAGCGCACTAATTGCGCTCCGCCTCCTTAGACAATTTACTTCAGCCTGGTGTGCTTGGATTGATAAAACAAAAACAATCCAAACATGCAAAGCACAATAAAAATGTTTCATCCCCAACACAATGCCCCAGTTGCGCATCCAAGCTGCTCGGATGCTCTCTGTTTGGCAGCACATACCTGTGTGAACAACTTTTCTCTAATCAAAACATCACACAGGAGCCGTCTTACTGATAATCACCTTCACTCACGCCTAATAGGTTGAAAATAAGGCGGAGTTGACTGTATTCATTCTTCCAGCTGAATGCGCTCCCGACGCAGGGGATACAAATTCTTGCGGGGATAAGTCGTTTGGCACGATGACACCTGGTGGTCTTGGTGACATCACTGTAAATTGAGCAAAAGTCTGGACTATTTCTGCCCTGCGATGGACTGGTGACCTGTCCAGGTTGTACCCCGCCTCTCGCCCATTGACAGCTGGAGATAGACACCGGCACCCTTTGCGAACCCAACAGGGATAAGCGTGTTAGAAAATGGATGGATGGATGGATGAACGGGGCTGTTTATTTTTCTTTGCCATCAAGATCTCTGCCAACTGGCAGTAGCAATATAGCCTCTTGGTTCAATAGGCTATATGCAATAATTTCAATATGTTTTAATAAACATTGAACCAGTCCAGCCCTCGGCTTGTAGCAAATTTGTTTTTTTGGCCCTCGGTGTATTTGACTTTGACATCCCTGATGTAGAGCATCCTCATTTCCATAGTTTAGTTGGAATAAATAGTTCCATAGCACTAATTGGAAATTTTTCTAACTGTCAAACTGCAGAATGTGTCCGGCAGGCAGACCAGGTTTTAGGGGCCGATTGTTACTTTATGAATTCAAAGTTAACCATTACTGCATCCTGTTATTCCCCTCCATGATTGACTGCAGGGCCCTTTGTCTGGCTGGGGCCACAGCTGGTGCTTGGTGGCCAGGACAGACCCAGGCACAGCAGACATGAAAAGAGCACACATCTTTCAGTGTTGTTTAGTGGAAGGATCCTGTTGTAACTCTACACCTCCTGTTGGACAAATTGCTTAATTTTTCTCTGGACCATGTCACCTGTTGAAAAGTGTGTACTCACACCAACCTTTTAACATGTTTCCATTTAACTGGGCAACACACCAATTTGACATATTGAAGAAAAGCATCAAGTGACAAAAAAACTCACTGTTTTTCTAAATGCTCAGAACTTGTGTAACCCTCTGGACCTCAGCTTTTTCTACCAGCTTTCTATCTCATATCCGCCTCCTTTATGCTTAACCACTATGTATTTCAATTCAGCTCAAAAGTCCAAATGTATTATTTTCTTTGGGAAAATGTTACTGGACTCATGGAGTTCCAGCTTCAAAATCAGAATTTTTACTTTAAGGCCAAATTGAATTAAAGCTGTGGTTGGTAATCCTGTTCAGAAACACTTTTTGTTATACTGGGTAAAATGGTCCTTCCATCTTGAAAGTAGTTGATACATTATGTATTCACATAAAGAGGTTTAAAAATTGTTTTCTGCGGGAGCTGCAGGCCTGTAAAAACTATAACCAAACTGCTTGTCTCACATGGCAATCATTATGATGCACTCAGGTAACGCCAGTGTCCGTACTCATTCCTTCCTGGTTTCCGCTTGCTGGCTGTATGTGCACCTCTAGTGTTTATGCTTCCAGTAAGCTTAGCGGTTAGCCATTTTTATTGTAGTTCCACTGCTCTCACTTTCAACATGGCTGAGAGTTTATGAGGAAAAAGAGAGAGGCCTCTGTAGAAAGAAATAAGACCTGAGTGGATTTGGGAGATTTTTGTCACGCGAACCCCCTGAAGAGCGGAAGAGCAGGTAAGATAGTCTTGAACATGCGCAGTTGTTAAAAAAGGGACCTGGGGAAACTTCCGGAAAAATCGACAACCATAGCTTTAAGTCCACCATGGCTGCCTGTTGCAGTAACATTGAAGGCAGCCAGAGTTATTTACTATTCATTCTTTATTTGTGCCTCTATCTGTTCTCAATAATCCAGTCTCACTTTCAGGACTGGGAACCCTGTGTGCGCACAAGTTGCTCAAGTGTTTCAAGGGCAGATTGAAACAGGATTGCAGTATTGGCTAGAATTGCTCTTCAGCTTAAAACTGAAACCTTATAATGTCTTAAAGTATTGAAATGGTTCCATCATTGCCCTGGTATGTCTCCTTTGTTTTTCTTTGTGAAAATATTTCAACCTATATTTCAACCTTCATAATCAATGCGTTGTGCAAGCTGCCCTCTTTGTTCCTGCTGCTCCCAGCAATGCTAGCCTCAGCATTTTACAAGGTGTGTGCAGTTTTTGCGCACAGGCTCAGTTATGGTATGTGCAGCGAATGTTGACATCGCTCTCTCACACAACCCTCGTGCACCCCCAGAGAGCCACAACAAACTTGCTCTGACAGTTTTATCTGGTGCAGCATTGAGATTGGAAGAAAAACAGACATGTTTGAAGAAGTTCTCAAGGTTAACAGAAGTGGCTGAATGTGACTCCTTCTGAAACCTCACTAAGAAATTTAAGTGTCAGGGTAGTTGGAGACCTATTGAGCTTATTCTTCCAATAAACCATATCTATATCCTAATGTTGCAAATGTTAGAAAATATTATTTTCTATAGTATGTGTAAATCTGCTGCACATAAGGGTAATAAATGTAGATTTTACTGAATGAAGACCTCGTCTTGATGGGATTAAAAAAATTCTATATTCATAGACATAAATCAAAGTAACAGATAATCCATGGTTAAATAACTCTAACAACAATTCTTGGTAATGCAGAACAATTTTTTTTTTTTTTTGAAAAGTAGAACCAGTAAGCTAGGGGTCTGCAATCTGTAGCTCTGGAGCCATATGGGGCATTTTGTATCTTTCACAATGGGTCTCAGCATATTTAGCTGAAAATGATTAAGAACTAAATGTTTTTAGATCTAATTATAATGTTAAATGCAGGTTTTATCAGTTTTTTGGATTTTATCTTTTTAGGGACAATTTACATTGAACAACATTAAAAATTCCAGTAATATTTTTTAGATCTGGAAACTGTGTTTACATAATTTTGCACACATTTCAACAAAAATGTATACTATCCTTTTTGCTTTTCTTTATTTTAAAACATAGATAGAATGGGAATTCTTTCAAAATGCACACACATTTCCTGTAGTAAATATTATCCAAAATGAAAAGCTGTCTATTTTCCAACGGTGTTGCAACATTTATGACTGTTTTAGGGGCTTTATATAGCTGGAGCAAGGGCATAAATGAGTGTTGTAAATTGTAAAGGTTGCAGACCTCTGTTCTAAGCAAAACTAAAAGAAGTATTCTGGCAAGATAGCAAGGATAGGTAGTTAATGTATTGTTTTTTTATCAGCTGACAATATGTGGTTATAATTAATTGTGATTTGCCATGATCACTAACACATGTTTGGAAAGAGAAGCTATGGTTGTTCCTTTTGCTGCTTGAGCTATTGTTGTCCACTGTTGATACCACAGTCATTACTAATGTTTTACGATGTGTGATTGAATGCCAGTATTATGTTCTGTTTAGTGATGCAGTTGTGGTAATTGGAAGACTTTACTGAAGAGGAAGTTTTTAGATTAGTGTCTGGTTGTTTTGGGCTCCGTACTACTGTTTGTAGTAACTGATGTATTGCCAAAACAACATACAGCGATTGAAATTAAATTTCACTTAACATTTCAGTCACCAGAGTTTGTTGTATTTACTCTAATAATGATGAGTCCATATCGTCAATCCCTAAGCCAAAATTAGAGCAGGGCTTTCTGGCAGCCTAGGCTCTCTGTTAATCAACACAAATGAATGATGGCTTTTGTAGCTACATTTAGATGGAAGTACAGCTGGCAGCTTTCAGTATGGCTGAACCAAATTGGAAAACATTGTGACGACTATGTCAGTTGTGATCTATGCCTAAATTCGTATTTTTCTCATCTGTGCTTCCATCACTCTGTGTCCTTTTTTAGTATTTTAAGCATGTGAGCTTTGTCCAATTGGCTAAATGTTACATTAGACATAGACCGACATGTCTAACCCAACTGCACATTAACATTTGAGTGAAATAATGTTGCAAGGTTCCAAGTTAAACAGAAGACATTATAGAAACATTATTAAATTTGTCATTTGTCAGGAATTTAGCAGCAATCCAAAAAGGATATTTTATATGTACAGAAACACTTTTTATGGTCGTCTGAGCCCTTTTCAGGCAGTATCATGGCTGGAGGGAAGTGCTGTCCTGATAATTCCCTCCACTGTCCTCACCAGTCTCTCTACACATTTCCTGGTCAAACGTTTTCTTTGGATTTGTTTGATCTGCTGAACTTTGAGTTGCTGGCTCACATATCTGAGAACAACGTCCCTCAGTAAATGTGTATCACTGCTTGTGCCTCTTTTGTTGTTAAATTAAAGAGGTATTTCCACCTAAGGGCATGTCATCTGTCAGTGCTTCTTCCTCGCTTCCACTAACTTAGCTGATAAACACGGGTGGCCAACCAGGGATCTCCTCATAATTCGCTATTACGTGTTTTTATTTTAAAACACGAAGAAGAGTAATTCGCTAGCTCAGGCTAATATGGCATGAAGGCGCTTGTTCTTGAAGAAGTTGACAGTGGTGTTAAGAATAAATAAGGAGTGGGCTGAGAGAAACTGACGACAATGGGAAGATCGTTGGTCGTGATGCAAAATGCTTAACCTGCCAGGCATGTGTATGTGCATAATAAATACCGCAGGTTTTCTGCAGCATGCCTCCTCTTTACCTGTGAAACTAGGGGGACCAGATTGTGCGGGACTGTTCTGCATTTTTCACTCTTGTCCCGCAAACTGAAACAATGTCCGGCATTTGACTGGGTCAGAAAAACCTAAAAAAAATTATTCCACATGCACTTTTCTAAAACAAAGAACACAGAGCTACAGTTATCGTCAGTGGGGCAGCGTTGGCTGTAGCTCCATGGATTAATAAAGTCAACACAATAATTCTACACTTGGAATACTGGCCAACAATAGTTACACAGCTCTGCTTTATCAAAATTGCACACACTGATATTGCCATGACAATTTATTGGCAATATACTTTGCAGCTTCAGTATTGGTATGGTTGGTTGTGAATACGATATAGCAGGGTATCCATTATCATACCAAAATCTCTGCTCCTTATTTTTATCCATCCATTTTCTACCACGTCTACCTCTTGTGGGGTCGCGAGGGGTGCTGGTGCCTATCTCCAGCTGTCAATGGGCGAGAGGCAGGGGTACATCCTGGATAGGTCGCCAGTCTATCGCAGGGCAATACAGAGACAAACACAACCATTCTCGCACACACTCACACCTAAGGAGAATTTAGAGAGGCCAATTAACCTAACAGTCATGTTTTTGAACTGTGCACAGGGAGAACATACACACTCAATGCAGAAAGACCCAGGGCAAGGGTAGGACTTGAACCCAATATATTATATTGGACCTATATTATATTAGTTATTATTATTATTATTATTATTATTATTAATAATAATAATAATAATAATAATAATAATAATAATAATAATAATAATAATAATAATAATAATAATAATAATAATTAATAATAATAATTAATTTCATTTCTATAGTACTTTTCTAAAAACCCAGATATTTAACAAGAATCAAGTACAATTAAAACTGCAAGCGGTGATGATCGGCCCTCGCAGCAAAGCGCCGCTCTGGCCTATTGGCCACCGCGGGGGTTCGTGCTCCGCCGGTCGCCAGCCACCGCAGAAGTTGTCACGCATTTTTCCCGCCCGTCCACCGGGCGGTTCACACAAACGCGTTGGGCAGCGCTCCCCCACGACTCTCAAAAAATCTGGTGAAGATCGGTCGATGCAGCGAGGAGATACAGCCGTTGAATA
Organism: Fundulus heteroclitus; assembly: GCF_011125445.2. Taxonomy (NCBI): domain Eukaryota; kingdom Metazoa; phylum Chordata; class Actinopteri; order Cyprinodontiformes; family Fundulidae; genus Fundulus; species Fundulus heteroclitus. The sequence goes on from NW_023396520.1 coordinate 287,764, forward strand.
ATGAAAATGCATTGGGCCACCGGACCGGACTAAAGCGTTCAGCGGGCCGGATTCGGCCCATGGGCCGTACGTTTGACACCCCTGGTTTAAACATTAGTATACCAATTTAATCAAAGGTATCTTACTAGCTGTTAAACCAGCTTTATGTCAAAATTTAACAAAACCTTTTTAGTTCTTTAAAGTTCAGGTAAGCGTACCCATTAAGCCCAGGCACCATTTAAGCCCATTTGCCACTTTGAAGTCAATTTAACAAAAAGAGGGGCCCTGTCTAATGCTATTTATTATTTTGTCCAATCACACAATTTCTTAATTATGTCAGTTTTTATTTGGCACCAATCACATTTGTCAATATTAAATAAGGCCCGCCTACATCCGTGCAGTCTCAAGGAGGCTCAGATAAAGTCGCTTCAAAACATTGGTGTTTTTGGACCCCTCAGAAAGAGCCTCTTTTCAGCTATTTTCAGCCACTGACTTGGTAAGTACATTCATATTATGTAAATTGGGAGATTATTGATTTGTTTTTTGTGTCTAAACAGGTAATTCTTTGTCATATTTTACTATTTGGTTTTATGTGGAAAGATGAGTTATGCTAGTTAGCGTAGCGAGCTAATCATTAGTCAATACATGTAGATTTACTGATAGATACACTGCTTAAGGATTAAACATTTTCAGTATACACACTAAATGTTTTCTGATTCATTTTACATAAATCTTCAAATTAAAACACAAATAAGGGTTTGGATGGGTGAAATATTTTCAAAAAATGCCTTTTTTCCAAGGTGGGCTTAAATGGTACAGTGACCCAAAAAACAGCTAGCGTAAGCTAACTTTGAATAAGAATTCCTTGTTAATTCAGAAAGTTTGGCAAAAGAGGGATAACTATGATGGCAGGTTTTAAAGCATATTTAGGCTACAGGCATTTCTGTATACATTTCTTGCATTTTGGTAAGAGCATATTAGCTTTATTTCCCTGGTAGTCAGTGTAGAACCATTTAAGCCCAGTGTGTTCCATTTAAGCCCATCTCATGTGTTTCAATAGAATATAATGACATTTTGAGGTTTGATAGCTTTTTACTGTAATCCTGTGTTTGATTTTCTCATACCTCACTAACTTCATTAACACAAGTACATCACAGATCACACACTGCCCAGAAGAATTGTTATGTACGTTAATTTTGCATAATAATTTGTTTACAGTGAGAAAAATGACAACAAAAAGGAAAAACTACAGCAACTGTCCTAAAATCATCGAGGAATGTCGCCTTTACCATGAGGGCACAATTAAGAACTTGTCTCTCTTAGCAAGACAGTGTGGAGTGGACAGGAAGTCCACTCACAATGTTGGCCTATTTCATGTGTATTTCAAAGATATTGTTGGTGTTGTCATTTTCTACTTTAAAATAAATACATTATTTATTTTGTCAATATTAAATGAAATGTTAAGTGAAATGTTAAATACTGAAACCGATGAAATTTAGTTTTAGGCCTACTTAGTCATGTTTGTGGTGGTCCATGGTTACAAGCCAAACATTAAATGCAAGTTAAAAAATTAAATTGTGTATAAGATGTATAACATGTTATTGAATAAATATGTGTTTACTACCTGAAAAAAATAATAAATGTTTATATTTGTGTAAACAAATGTGGTTGTGGGTTTATTTGGAACACACATGGGCTTAAATGGTACTACGGTACCATTTAAGCCCATGTCAGACTTTTGACTTTATTCATAACATTTCTTTAATTTGTTCTTTAAAATATGGATAAGTAAATGAATACACTTTCAAATGAGCGATTAATCCATCATTTAAACAAATGATCATCTTTATAAACCATCTTAGTGTCTATGAAAAATATGTAAACTTGGTGGGCTTAATGGGTACGCTTACATTCATTATTTCATGTGTTTAAGGGTTTTGTTTCTTGCATTAAGACAGCTTTTATGAACGTTTGACAGTTAAATTGGTGGATATACACCCAAAAGAAATACTGTAACAGTAACACTTTATCAGTTGGAAATATTGCTAAAGTATTTGTAACCCACTTCAGGGTATGTACACGTCTAACGCTCTAGGTTCATAGGAGCTGAGAAGATGGCAATAAGTGATGGACACAGGTATTTGTAGTTAAATGTACCTTTAGTAACAGATATTTAAAAGTCTACAATACAAAAACAATACCTATGGGCCCAAAATAAAACTAAGAAAATAAAATGTCCTTCTGGAGAATGTTCTTCCGGAATTTGTAGCTTCAAACTTCAATAATTGTTCAAGTTAGTCAGTCAGTCAGGGGAATAAGTCAAGTCAGGGATCGTATCCAAAGTAGGTTATCTTGATGTCTGTCAACGAACTGACAGAATCCTACCACAGAATCTAGTGAATGATGTGGTAGAGCTCACGATCCGACTGGGAAGGCTCGCCATCAATGGATCCGTTTTCATCAACCTCGTTGGACATTAAGGCTGGATTTATCAATTTCAACGTAGTCAAAAGACCTGACCTGTATTAACAAAACAGGTTTTATAGTCCCAATTTTCCAATATGCAATTGCTGTAAGCTCAGAAAAATGATTAAATAATAATTTAAATGTGTTGTACAACAGAAATTCAAATTCTCAGTTGGAATAGTAACCAACAGGAGTTAACAACGGTTAACTAGAGTTATTTCCAAAATATAATCTCCATTGTTGCCAAAATGTAATTTTAACAAATAAAATGTACAATAAAATGAAATATATCATTTTACCAATGAATTCACTTACATATGGCGAACACATTACTTTTTACAGTATAATGTGTAACCAACAGTTCTTATGAAAACCCTTCTAAAGAGGATTTTAGATTGTAAATAAACAAAATGTAACACAAATCACAGCTTAGCTGTTTTTGTTTCCATTTAAATGGTATTTTGGCTGCAGTCACAATTTGCAAGTGTGACTAGTCCCTTTAAAGTTTTAATCTCTCTTGCTCCACTTTTTATTTATGCAGTGCTATGAATGTACTTGTTAAATTATCAAATAAATGCTTTTTAAACACAAAACATTCTTTCAAAAACTGAAAATGTGCAAAAACCGAAACAATGAGCTAGCTTATCTTCTAGGAGCAGTTCCAGCACATTAAATGAGAACGTGTGTGCCAGCTTACCAAGAACTTTAACATCAAAAAGGAAAAACGGCAATAAAATGTTTCTTCAACGCTCTCCGTACTCTTTTCTTTCTTTCTTTTTTTTTTCAACCAACACGAGAGTAGACTTGCGCTCTATGCATCAGTGACCGAGGGAAAAACGCTTTCTCTCTTCCTACTTATCACTTCCTGTTACCGTCACGATAACTTCCGGTTTTCAAAATAAAAGACGGTTTGTATAGAAAACCTAAATCAACCCGTTTTAAACCAAATAAATTTAGTTTTAACCTTTTAACCAGGCGGGTTACATATTACTTTAGCAATATTCCACATGTGGCATCTGGTAATAAAGTCAAAAATCTTGGTGCTATTTTTGACCAAGACAGGTCATTGAAATCCCATATTAAAAAGGTTTCCAGAGTTTCCTTTTTTCACCTTCTAAATTAGAAACATTCTATCCAGGAGCAATGCTGAAAAAGTAGTCCATGCATTTGTTACTTGAAGGCTGGACTATTGTAATTCTTTACTACTATCAGGAAGTCCACAAAATGCAGTTTAAGTCTTCAACTGATCCGAAATGCTGCAGAAGGAGTTCTGATGAAAATCAACAAGAGGGATCATATTTCTCCAATTTTAGCCTTCCTTCACTGGCTTACTGTTAAATTAAAAATAGAATTTAAAATTCTTCTAACGTATAAAGCCCTTAATAATCAAGCTCCATCATATATCAGAGCTCTGGTTACCCCTTATGTTCCTAAAAGAGCACTTTGCTCTCAGACTGCAGGTCTTCTGGTGGTTCCTAAAGTCTCTAAAAGCAGAATGGGAGGCAGATCTTTTAGCTATCAGGCTCTTCTCCCATGGAACCAACTCCCAGTTTTGTTCCGTGAGGCAGACACCCTGTCTACTTTTAAGACTAATCTTAAAACGTTCCTTTTTCCATCCATCTATCCATCGTCTTCCCCTATCTCCTGGGTCGAGTCGCGGGGGTAGCAGCTTCAGTAGGGAGGCCCAGACGTCCCTCTCCCCAGCCACTTGGACCACCTCCTCCGGGGGAATCCCAAGGTGTTCCCAGGCCAGAAGAGAAAACCATAGTTTCTCCAGCGTGTCCTGGGTCTTCCCCTGGGCCTCCTCCCGGTGGGACGTGCCCAGAACACCTCACTAGGGATGCGTCCAGGAGGCATCCTAACCAGATGCCCGAGCCACCTCAACTGGCTCCTCTCAATGTGAAGGAGCCAGGCTCTACTGAGTCCTCCCCGGATGACTGAGCTCCTCGCTTTTAACTTTTTGTTTTTTCTATTTTTTCTTCATAGTAGGTACACCTGGTCTGGCGTTCTGTTAGCTGTGACATCATCCAGGGAAGACAGATCACCTGTTATTACCATCTAATGTAAAACAGATTACTGGATCAATGTGTGCTTCTGTGCTTTTTTGTCTGTCTTGTTGTGTCTCTTCTCTCTCTTTTGTAACCCCCAGTCGATCAAGGCAGATTACCGTTCATACTGAGCCCGGTTCTTCTGGAGGTTTTTCCTTCCTGTTAATGGGGAGTTTTTCTTTCTGCTGTCACTTCATGCTTGATCAGTATGAGGGATTGCTGCAAAGCCATGTACAATGCAAACGACTTTCCCTGTGGCTCTACGCTTCTTCAGGAGTGAATGCTGCTTGTTACGACTTTGATGCAATCAACTGGTTCCCTTATATAGGAATCTCTTTTACCAATCTGGATAATGTGACTTAATATGTATAATCTGATTGATTTTGACATTGTAAACTGCCTTTAGATGACAAGTTTCATGATTTGGCGCTATATAAGTAAAATTTGAAATGTATTGAACAAGAGTAAGTTTGTCAGTTTTCAAGCAGGATTTGTATATCTATTCAACTTAAATATATAAGGAAACCAAAGAGTTAAGATCACTTACTTACCAAGAGAAATTCCTTTGGGGTTCATTTGTGGTCTCTTGCTGCCACCTGCTGGACAAGTTTGATCAAATACAAATGTTTCACATGTCAACATGGGATCAAAATTCAGATTTCAATCTAAAATGGCTTACTTCCTGTGATACTTGCACTATAACATTAATTGTAAATTCTGAGCGTCTTGCTGAGATCTACAACTGTACAAAATTTCATTACTCTACGAGGAAGTAAGTGAATAGCAAAGGGTCCTTTGAAAATTGCTAGGTGGCGCTATAGAGAAACTAAGTCCCGCTCACTAAAGTTTGTTATGGATTCCTGTTGGGGGGTGGATAAGGATGCATCCAAATGAGTTTTAAGCAGCTCGGCCCAAAACTGTGGAATTCAGAGCCAAATGTATCCACAACACACAAACATGTCTTCTGTCTCTGGACACAGTTTCATGTTGATTAGCTCAGAGGGGTAACATAGCGACCGTTTACAGCAAAACATGACACTTCCTGTTGTCAGGGGGTGTGGCCTAAATTATGTTCTCATTTGATCATTGGATATTTTAGAAGACCCGATGATGATCAATCACGGAATGTTTGGTGCCCCTGTGTGTTTCTCTGTAGGAGATATAACGCGTTTATTTTTTGTGGCGAATAGGTGAACTTTGACCCCTGGTAACGCCCCTTCAGCATGCTCAAAAACTCACCGTTTTGATAACTTTTAATTGGCCATGCCTTATGATCAGACTGCCCGAGTTTCAAGCCGCTCGCTCAAAATCTCTAGGACGAGTTCGATCAAATACCAATGCTGTAAACGTGAAAAATTGGGTCAAATTACGACCTTAAATCTAAAATGGCCAACTTCCTGTGATACTTGCACTATGACATTAATTGTAAATTCTGAGCGTCTTGTTGAGCTCTGCAACTGTACCAAATTTCATGTCTGTACGATAAAGTAAGTGAATAGCAAAGGGTCCTTTAAAAATTTCTAGGCGGCGCCGTTGAGGCATTTTTCTTTAGATTTTTGTGACGACCTTAAAATACAAAATTTCTAAATAGTCACCATGCATCTGCAAATTTTGGTGAGTTTTTAAAAATGATAAAGCCCCCAAAAAGGCCCCTCTTTAGGGGGGCAGAATAATAATAATTAAAACCGCAAGCGGTGATGATCGGCCCTCGCAGCAAAGCGCCGCTCTGGCCTATTGGCCACCGCTGGGATTTGCGCACCGCCGGCCGGCCGCCACCGCAGATGCTGTCACGCATTTTGCCCGCCCGTCCACTGGGCGATTCACACAAACGTGTTCGGCAGCGCTCCCCCACGACTCACAAAAAATCTGGTGCAGATCGCTCGATGCAGCGAGGAGATACAGCCGTTGAATAATGATAATGCATTTGGCCACCGGACTGGACTAAATTGTTCAGCGGGCTGGATTCGGCCCGCGGGCCGTAGCTTTGACACCCCTGGTTTAAACATTAGTATACCAATTTAATCAAAGGTATCTTACTAGCTGTTAATCCAGCTTAATGTGAAAAGTTAACAAAACCATTTTAGTTTTTTAAAGTTACTTGCTATTTCATGTGTTTAAGGGTTTTGTTTCTTGCATTAAGACAGCTTTTTTGACAGTTTAACATCTAAATTGGTGGATACACACCCAAAAGTAATGTAAAAGTAACACTTTAGCAATTGGACTATTGCTAAAGGAACACTTTAGCAATATCGCGGGGGTAGCAGCTTTATAAAGGAGGCCCAGACGTCCCTCTCCCCAGCCACTTGGGCCAGCTCCTCAGGAGGAATCCCAAGGCGTTCCCAGGCCAGCCGGGAGACATAGTCCCTCCAGCGTGTCCTGGGTCTTCCCCTGGGCCTTCTCCCGGTGGGACGTGCCCAGAACACCTCACCAGAGAGGCGTCCAGGAGGCATCCTAACCAGATGCACAAGCCACCTCAACTGGCTCCTCTCGACGTGAAGAAGCGGCGGCTCTACTCTGAGTCCTCCCCGGATGACTGAGCTCCTCACCTTATCTCTAAGGGAGAGCTCACACACACTATGGAGAAAACTCATTTCGGCCGCTTGTATCCGGGATCTCGTTCTTTCGGTCACGACCCAAAGCTAGTGACCATAGATGAGGGTAGGAACGTAGATCGACCGGTAAATCGAGAGCTTGGCCTTTTGGCTCAGCTCTCTCTTCACCACAACGGACCGGTACAGCGCCCGCTTCACAGCAGACGCCGCACCAATCCGCCTGTCGATCTCCCGCTCCATCTTCCCCTCATTCGTGAACAAGACCCCAAGATACTTGAACTTCTCCACTAGAAGCTGGCTCTTTGGACTTTCCTTTTTTAAAAAGCTTATAACTAGAGTGGCTCATGTTACCCTGAGCTACCTCTATAGTTATGCTGCTATAGGTTTAGGCTACTGCAGGACATCAGGGTCTATTGTTCTTCAATTTTGAATGACTGTTGTAATTTCAGCTTTTAACTTTTTGATTTTTCTTTTTTCTTCATAGTAGGTACACCTGGTCTGGCGTTCTGTTAGCTGTGGCATCATCCGGGGAAGACAGATCACCCGCTATTACCATCTAATGTAGAACTTCTGTGCTTTTTTGTCTGTCTTGTTGTGTCTCTGCTCTGTCTTCTGTAACCCCCAGTCTGTCGATGCAGATGACCGTTCATATTGAGCCCGGTTCTGCTGGAGGTTTTTCCTTCCCGTTAATGGGGAGTTTTTTTCCCGCTGTTGCTTCATGCTTGCTCAGTAGGTAGGATTGCTGCAAAGCCATGGACAATGCAGACGACTCTCCCCATGGCTCTACGCTTCTTCAAGAGAGAGTGCTACTTGTCAAGACTTTGATGCAATGAACTTGTTCCCTTATATAGGAATTTTTTGACCAATGTGTATAATCTGACCCAATCTGTATAATCTGATTGATTTTGACTTTGTAAAGTGCCTTGAGATGACATATTTCATGAATTGGCGCTATATAAATAACATTGAATTGAATCATCTCTTTAGACCAAGTAAACTATCACATTTTATGAGACAGTTATCTCATTTTAAAGATATAATCATCTAACATTATTACTCGTAGCAAGTTAAAGCTCCATAAAAATTTCAGCTCCGGCCTATTGGCCACCGTAGGGGTTCGCGCACCGCCAGCTGCCAGCCACGGCAGCAGCTATCACGCATTTTCCCCGCCTGTCCACTGGGCAATACACACGAAGGCATTGAGCAGCGCTCCCCCACTACTCGCAAAAAATCTGGTGCAGATCAGTTGATGCAGAGATGCATTTGGCCACCGGAGGCAGTGGCGACCCACCAGCTTTAAATCTATGTATTGAGATCTTAAAAATGGTCTTATAGCTTAAAAGATCATCCTGTTTTGGTTGATTGTGTAGCCGAATAGAAGAGATATTCTCAAAGCATTAAATAAGCCCTTTGACTTTTAAAAATGTTGTCCTTTTAAGGTAATTTTAAGTTACTTTTTATTAAATTTGTCAATATCCTATGGAAGTCTGGACAAATGGCAGCGGCGTTTAAGGTGACTTCGCCACGCCACCACGCTGCCCCGCTCCATCAAATCCAGTTGATTTTGTAGCCGAATAGAAGAGATGTTCTCAAAGCATTAAATAAGCCTTTTGACTTTTAAAAATGTTGTCCTTTTAAGGTAATTTTAAGTTACTTTTCATTAAATTTGTCAATATCCTATGGAAGTCTGGACATATGGCATCGGCGTTTCAGGTGACTTCGCCACGCCACCACGCCGCACTGCTACATGGAATCCAGTTGGGCCTGGAATCCACAACACACTAACATGTCTTCTGTTTCTAAACACAGTCTCATGTTGATTAGCTCAGAGGGGTAACATAGCGATCGTTTACAGCAAAACATGGCACTTCCTGTTGTCAGGGAGCGTGGCCTAAGTGATGTCATCATTTGACCATTGGATATTGTAGAAGACCCAATGATGATCCATCACTGAAAGTTTGGTGCCTCTGTGTGTTTCTGTGTAGGAGATAAAACAGTTTTATTTTTTGTGGCGAGTAGGTGAACTTTGACCCCTGCTAACGCCCCTTCAAAATGCTCAAAAACACACCGTTTTTGATAATTTTTAATTGGGCATGTCTTATGATCAGACTGACCGAGTTTCAAGCCGCTCGCTAAAAATCCCTAGGAGGGGTTCGATCAAATACCAATGCTGTAAACGTCAAAAATGGGGTCAAAATACGACCTTCAATCTAAAATGGCCAACTTCCTGTGATACTTGCACTATGACATTAATTGTAAATTCTGAGCGTCTTGTTGAGTTCTACAACTATACCAAATTTCATGTCTCTACGATGAAGTGAATAGCAAAGGGTCCTTTGAAAATTGCTAGGTGGCGCCGTTGAGGCATTAGGTCACGCCCACCAAAGTTTGTTATGGATTCCTGTTGGGGGCTAGATAAGGATGCATCCAAGTGAGTTTTAAGCAGCTCGGCCCAAAAATGTGGAATTCAGAGCCAAACGTATGGCAGCGGCGTTTGAGGTGACTTCGCCACGCCGCCACGCTCCCCTGCTCCATCGAATCCACTTGGGGCTGGAATCCACAACACAACAACATGTCTTCTGTCTCTGGACACAGTTTCATATTGATTAGTTCAGAGGGGTAACATAGCGACCGTTTACAGCAAAACATGACACTTCCTGTTGTCATGGGGCGTGGCCTAAGCAATGTCATCATTTGACCATTGGATATTGTAGAAGACCCGATGATGATCAATCACAGACAATTTGGTGTCTCTGTGTGTTTCTGTGTAGGAGATAAAACAGTTTTATTTTTTGTGGCGAATAGGTGAACTTTGACCCCTGCTAACGCCCCTTCAAAATGCTCAAAAACTCACCGTTTTGATAACGTTTAATTGGCCATGCCTTATGATCAGACTGACCGAGTTTCAAGCCGCTCGCTCGAAATCCCTAGGAGGAGTTAGATCAAATACCAATGCTGTAAACGTCAAAAATGGTGTCAAAATCAGACATTCAGTCTAAAATGGCCGACTTCCTGTGATACTTGTACTATGACATTAATTGTAAATTCTGAGCGTCTTGGTGAGCTCTACAACTGTACCAAATCTCGTGTCTCTACGATGAAGTAAGTGAATAGCAAATGGTCCTTTGAAAATTGCTAGGTGGCGCCGTTGAGGCATTTTTCTTTTGATTTTTGTGACGACCTTAAAATACAAAATTATATAATATTATTAAAAATTATAAAATATAAAATACAAAACAGTCTTCATGCATCTGCCAAGTTTGGTGAGTTTTTGAATATGATAAAGCCCCCAAAAAGGCCCCTCTTTAGGGTGGAAGATTAATGATAATAATAATAATAATAATAATAATAATAATTCACACTACAGATACAATAGGACTTCGCAGCGCTTCGCTGCTCGGGCCTAATAATTTACAATACAGATGCAATAGGCCTTCGCAGCGCTTAGCTGCTCGGGCCTAATTACAAAAGGGGATAGTTAAGTACCATATTTTTCGCTCCAGAATATAAGCCGCATCAGTCAAAAAATGCATCATAAACAGGAAAAAAAAAACGTGTAAGTTGCACCGGACTATACGCATCAGCAAAGTTGTAACCCGCCCAGACAACAGACCTTTAAGTTAGTGCTAGCTGTTATTAGCTTCACGGACAGCCCAAAAACAGGGTTCTGTCGTAGTCTGAGTCCTTTGAGCTGCACCATGCAACGGTCTGTTGCATGAATGCATACTGAAACAGTGAAACAACATGCAAACATGTCAGTCTTTGTTGTCTATAAGTCAATGTTTCAATACATTTTTCATACCCGAAAAAATTGCAAAAAGTTGCAACCTAATATAAGTCGCCGGATCAGCCAAAGTATATACTGTTAAAAAAACAAAAAAAAGGACCACTTGAATAATGCAATGTAACTCCAAGTCAATCACTGTTCTGTCTAATCAAACCCCTTAAGAACCATCACTGACAATCAGTTGCACCTGCTGTTGTGTAAATGGAATAGACAACAAGTTTGCAATTAATAAGCCCCCCCCCCCTTCCATAACGGAGTGGTTCTGCAGGTGGTGAACACAGACCGCTTCTTAGTTTCTATGATTTCTGGCTGATGTTTTGGTCACTTTTGAATGCTGGTGGTGCTTTCACTCTAGTAGTAGCAGGAGACGGAGTCTACAACCCACACAAGTGGCTCAGATAGTGCAGCTCATCCAGGATGGCACATCAATGCGAGCTGTGGCAAGAAGGTTTGCGGTGTCTGTCAGCGTAGAGTCCAGAGCATGGAGGTGCTACCAGATAACAGGCCAGTACATCAGGAGGTGTGAAGGAAGCCATAGGAGGGCAATAACCTTACAGCAGTATCACTACCTCTGCCTTTGTGCAAGGAGGAACAGTGGGAGCACTGCCAGAGACCTGAAGAATGACCTCCAGCAGGCCACAAATGTGCATGTCTCCTGATACGATCATGAACAGACTCTATGAGGGTGGTATAAGGGCCCGACGTCCAGGGCCCGACGTTATGCTTACAGCCCAGCACCATGCAGGACGTTTGGCATTTGCCAGATAACACCAAGATTGGCAAATTCACAACTGACGCCCTGTGCTCTTCAGATGAAAACAGGTTCACACTGAGTACATTTAAGTGTTTGGAGATGCCGTGGAGAATGTTCGGCTGTCTGCAATATCCTCCAGTATGACCGGTTTAGGAGTGGGTCAGTAGTGGTGTGGGGTGGTATTTCTTTGGGTGGCCGCACAGCCCTCCATGTGCTCACCAGAGGTAGTCTGGCTGCCATTAGGTACAGAGATGAGATCCTCAGACCTATTGTGAGACCATATTCTGGTGCAGATGGCCCTGGGTTCCTCCTAATGCAAGACAAAGCTGCACCTCATGTGGCTGGAGTGTCAGCAGTTCCTGCAAGACGAAGGTATGGATGCTGTGGACTGGCCCACCCGTTCCCCAGACCTGAATCCAATTGAGAATATCTGGGACATCATGTCTCGCTCCATCTACCAACAGCACGTTGCACCACAAACCGTCCAGGAGTTGGCAGATGCGTTAGTCCAGGTCTGGAAGGAGATCCCCCAGGAGACCATCCGCCACCTCATCAGGAGCATGCCCAGGCATTGTAGGGAGGTCATACAGGCACATGGAAGCCACACACACTATTGAGCCTCATTCTGAATTGCTTTAAGGACATTACATCAAAGTTGGATCCGCCTGTAGGGTTTTCCACTTTAATTTTGACTGTGGCTCCAAATCCAGACGTCCATGGGTTAATAAATTTGATTTCCATTGCTAATTTTTGTGATTTTGTTGTCAGCACATTCAACTATGTAAAGAACAATGTATATAAGAATAGTAAGCTATATCACCGCTGGACCGGTGCTTGGTTCTGAGTGGTGTAGACCGGAGGTTAGCATCGGAAGAGCGAAGGCTGTGGGAAGGAGTGTCACAGTGCACCAGTTTGGAGAGGTAGCATGGGGCTCAGTTATGGAGGGTTTTGTGCGTGAGAAAAAGGCTTTGAAATGGATGTGTTGAGTGACATAGTGCCAATGGAGGTTCTGGACAACTGGGGTGATGTAATCACAGGAGTGGGTGAACAGGCGAGCAGCAGAGTTTTGTATGTGCTGGACTTTATTGAGGATTTTGGATGATGAACCATAAAGAATACTGTTAATCAAGTCTGGAGGAAATGAAGGCATGGAAGGAATTTATGGGTGGAGATGAGTAAATTTTTTTTCAGATGACAAAAGGCAGTTCTTGTGATGTGGTTGATGTGCCGTTAAAAGGAGAGATTGCTGTGATTGTCAGCTGTGTGTACATAATTGTTTACATGTGTTAACTGTAGTTCTGTTTGCATGTAGTAAATGTGCTCTGCAAAGTAATCTACCTTGTGTTGATTTTATTGCTGGATAACTCTGTTCCTAAAACCTCACTGTGCCGTGAGTTTTCTCTGGAATATATGGAGGCCGTCAAAAACCCCAGACTAAATAACTGTCAGATTTATTCTTCATTCATGTACTGTTGGTAGTCAGTTTGTTTTCCTACGTTTTAGTGACCATCTGTTTGACATCAATTGAGCTAAAATCCACATCCTATGTGGCACTCCACTGCATCATGGAAAACCGGCAAACATCAATTTATCTGCATGTTTACAATCTGCCACATGGCCTGATGTATACACACATTACCCATTGAGCAGCTGGCACCAGCAAACGTATTCATCTGTAAAATGAAGGCATTCAGGGTAGGCCCTGTTTCACACTGACTGCAATCCTATGTTTGTGTGATCTGGGAGGGTAACAGGAACATTACAGCAGATATATATTTGCTGCCCACTAACTTTTTAAGCTTTTATAATATAGTTGATCAGCAAATTGAAGGGGGATAACTATTTTTGTTTCATGTACTAGGTGGAGGTGCTGCTAATGCTTGTAGCAGTTCTATTGGTCTTTTGAGGTAAACTTGTATGTGTTAGATGGAGAACATTGCATTATGTATTTACTACCCTCACTACACTTGTGATAAAACATATTATCACAATAACATATATTCAATTAAATTGTATTTATATAGTGCCAATTCACGACACATGTCATCTCAAGGCTCTTTACACAGTCAAATTCAATCATATCCAGAAGGATTGGTCAAAAAGTTTCCTAAGGAAATCCAGTAGGTTGCATCAAGTCTTGACAAGCAGCATTCACTCCTCCTGACAGAGCGTAGAGCCATAGTGGACAATAATCTGCATTGTTGATGGCTTTGCAGTTATCCCTCATACTGGGCATTCATGAAGCAACAGTGGGGAGGAAAACTCCCCTTTAACAGGAACGGAAACTTCCTGCAGATCCAGAACCAGGCTCAGTGTGAGCGGCCATCTGCCACAACTGACTGGGATTTTGAGGACACAGACTCCTTTCTATATTAGAAAGGGTAATGGCAGATGATATTTCCCCCTGGATGGTGTCACAGCTAATAGAATGCCAGAGCAGATGTATCTCTGAAGAGTCTGTGTCTATGAAGAGAAAAAAGACAGAAACAACATAAGGTCAATAGTTGAAAAAACGAATAATGCAAATTTGGAGAACAGTAGGTGAACTCAGCAGAGTGAGATAAATGGATATTGTCAAGATTTGATTTGCAATGAACTCTATATTAAGCCTAAAAAAAACAAAATTCACAGGCTTTTCTAGACATATTTTCATCAGTTTGCATAGTTTTGTCAAGTGGCGTTTTCATAAAAAAATGGTGTGTTGCTGTTTTGAATCTTTACTTCTACTGGATAGGTATATAATGTTGTATTCTGATCCATTTCTCCGCTTCTCTTACTGGCTCCCATGTTAGCAGGCTGCTGCTCTTTTGGCTAAACTAAATACCAAATGCTGCGTTCTGTGTTGGGAACCCTGGGAAATCTCACTTGATTCGCTCAGGAACCAAGAAGTATACACAGGCTACACTCTGAACTGAAGTAGTTCCGCACGATACTGCTCGGTTTGAAAGAAGAAAAACGTGACTAAAACATTGTTGATGGAGAGGAGCGATTGTTTATAGGGAATGTTACTGCCCTCCTGGGTGACAAATGAGAATGATTTAGGTTGATATTACAGTAAATATCTTACTTATAGCTCCTTTAAGGTACCTGTATTGCTGTTGCAACATGTTGCAGCAATCAGACCCACAAACACTCCTAAATATCCTACCCATTTTTATGTGGGTATCATCAAAACACAAATTACATAAAGTGTTATTCTAATTCCTTTAACTGCTCACGGTTACTGCATGTATATAATATTTTGAATATATTGATTTTTATTGATGTTCTCATGAAAAAGTGGAGAAAATAATAAAAGTAATTACAACTACACAAGTTTTCAGACAAAACAATTGGAATTCATCTATTTCAAAATAAATCCAAATTCTAGTATAACTCTTGTATGTTTCCTGATGGGTATAAACAATACAAAAAACATTTCTGGTATTAGTTTTATAATTTTAGCTCTCTCACCATCCTGTACAGTCAGAATGAAATTGTATCTGGATTATGTTTTATGCATTACAGTCTGGGACCCAAACACACAATCCACTCAGCATTCAGATCATTATGGACAGAGAAGAAATAGAACTGTATCAAACTTAGTGGTGGGTATTGCCAAAGAAGTCACGATTCGATTCGAATCACGATTCACATGCCACGATGTGATTCTATCACGATGCATCACGATACTTGAATTATTGCGATATTTTCACTGAACACTGTACACCAGTGGCTGACTGGCTGTGTATGATCTGGATAGTATCTTCAATTGATACATACTGTAACTGAAAGCAACTGAAATCATACATAGCTGTATTTATTGAAATTACTTTTGGAGGTATTGCCGTGAAAATTAACATTACTGTAAGTGGACACAAATATTACTATTACTGGAGTGGACACTGACAAAAAGTGCTTAGGATTTATAAAACTTAAAATAACAAAATAAGGATCATCAGTGCCGTTTACATGTCCTCAGTGGTCCTTTAAACCAATGAAATGAAAACATTAAAATGTTTGCGCGTGTAGAAATTGGGGCTAGCTTGCAATCGAATGTTGTTTGTTTAATCAATGCTTGCGGCGCTGGTGGCTCTTGTTTTTCTGGATGGCGCCTCAGCATGTGTGCCTTTTAAGTTTGTTGGTTTCCCACAGTATTTCATCACGAAGTAACAGTGTTTGCAAATTACGTGCGTCATATCAATTTTGTTTTTACCTTCTTTGTTTTTAAAGCCAAAATGCGTCCAAACATCTGACTTGACATGTGATGGAGCCGGGTGAATGTTCTCAGTCTCCCCCATGTTTTGTGTTTGAATGACTCGTAGCAGTATACCGCGGCCGGAAATGCTTGTGACACAAGGCAGCGGGCGTCAACACATCTGCAGCGACATCTACTGGACTGGAAGTTGTATTCCACTTGTTTTTGGCTGATGTTCGCCAACCATTCATGCAATTTTATTTATTCATTTATTTTTTTAATTAATAATTGATTCTTGGCGTCAAGAATCGATGCATTGGGTCGCGAATATTAGAATCGCGATGCATCGTCATGACGATTATTTTGCACACCCCTAATCAAACTGATGTCTCTGAGGAAGGGCATGGATCTGTAATGTAATGCATAGACTGTGCCTTTTGTAGACAATCCAATGATCACCACATTCTGCCATGTACAATGCAGACGACTCTCCCTGTGGCTCTACGGTTCCCCAGGAGTGAATGCTGCTTGTCGGGACTTTGATGCAATCAACTGGTTTCCTTATATAGGACATTTTTGACCAATCTGTATAATCTGACCCAATCTGTATAATATGATTGAACTTGATTTTGTAAAGTGCCTTGAGATGACATGTTTCATGATTTGGCGCTATATAAATAAAATTGAATTGAATTGAATTCTAACTTCTAACCCTTCACAATATAATACTGTCATCCACCCATTACTGCCCCGTTCCACTATTGATAGTGCTCAGCAAGTCCGTTTTCCGATTTTTGTTACTGACCAACAAAGCTCCTCTATTTTTGGAGGCGTCACACTCATCACTTCTTTCTTGTTAATGTTAGTGGCAAATAGTAATTCAATTCTATTGAAAAACAATCATCTATGCAGTTTGTTGCCAGGCTGTTTGGCTCCTTCAATAGGACTTTCAGTCCAGAGTTTCAGTGCAGTATATGAATAATGGACTGACTGGTGAGGTTTTTCCAAATAATGTTGAGCTGTCTGAGCCAGTGGACGTGTGATCAATCCGCTCAGTCTCTGATTGGATGGCGTAGGGCTGGTGTTGGGCTGGCAATCTGAGAATATGTCGTCATCTTCATCTGTAGTATCCGCTTGACTCAAAACATGCTACACTGTCAATATTCTGGATATCTACTACTTTATGTCCACTGTTCTATGGAGGTATTAACGAATGCTAAACAGCTAACAAGTCAAACACAATAATGGCAGGAATTACTATGATTTTACCATTTCAGACTATTTCTGTTTGAATGCTTGCACTGTTGAACATTTACTTATAGAAAACTAAAAACACAAATGAGAATACCCCCCTCTCTCTCTTTTTTTTTTTTATTGAGCATCATTGATACATTATATCTTCCCAATTACAAGAGGCACGATACTCATATTTAGATTTTAACCCCCCTTCCCAAGAACATGTTGGACACCAATCCAGTAGGAGTAGATAATTGAAGGTATTACAAAAATAAACAAGAACAGTGGGGGAAAAAAAAGTTTGTTTTACATACATATATACACATCCAAATATATACACACACATGAGTGTACATAACAAAAAGAGCATATACCTCGGCTTGCCAGCTCTAAGGCTGTACACTAAACCAGACATGGTACACATGGGTTCAATCACAATCACAGATACAAACGCAAGATGACTGCCAGAAGATCATTAAATGGGCACAGTTTTAACTTTACCTAAATACTTCAATATCGAACAGAGAAAAATTTGTCCTTGGACCCCCTTAGAGTATATTTTATTTCCTCTAATTGTATAAAGTGTGTCAGGTCACTAAACCACAAAGACACTTTGGGTGGATTTTTTGATTTCCTATACAATAATATTATTCTACATGCAAGCAGCGTCATGAAAGCAATCATGGTTCTATGTGGCATGGTTCTATGTGGCACCAAATATGGCCATAACTACGTTGGGTTGAAGATTAGTATTCAATGCTTCTGACAGCATTTTAAAGATGGTAGACCAGTAAGTTGCCAGGGCTGAGCATGACCAGAACATATGTGTTAAATCAGCCGGAGTGTTTCGGCACCTGTCACAGCTTGCATCTGTGTTAGGAAATGTTTTAGCCAGTTTTGCTTTGGAATAGTTGATACAATGTAGGACCATAAATTGTATAACGCTCAGCTTGGCACAGAAAGTGCTGTTGTTTACTTTCATTAAAGCGCCCTCCCAAGTGTCCCTATCCAAGTTGTCTCCCAGCTCATCCACCCAGTTTGCTCTGATCTTTGCCAGTGTTGTGTTTTTAAAAGAGGATATACTATCACAGATTCTGGAGACCAGTCTTTTAAAATTAAACAGAGATTTTAACAGATCATCTAGACCGGAAGGTGATGGTATGTATGAAAAATTAGGATCATGATGTTGAAGGAAATGTCGGACTTGGAAATATCGACATAAGCTAGACCGAGGGAGGTCAAATTTGTGTGATAAATCTTCAAAGCTCACAAAGGTACAATTTATGTACAAGTCCTCAAAATTATGAATGCCACGTCTCTGCCAGAGAGTAAATTCAGTCTACCTTAGCTGGGAGGAAAAGGTGATTATTGTATATGGGACCCAGATAGAGAAGGTTTTAAACCCAAAGCTCCGTAAAAGTTGAGCCTATATTTTGAGGTTGTTTATGACTATAGGATTGTTAGTCTATTGTGAGAAAGAGAGGGGGGAAGGCTGGAAGTAACCAGGGCTCTGAGAAAAGTGGAGATGCAAGATACAGCTTCAAAGTGGCACCAGTCTGCATCAAGAGTGTGGAGCCAGTACATGATTTTTTTTTTTTTAACATTTAAGGCCCAATAGTAGTGACAAAAATTTGGATGGGCTAAGCCGCCTTGGTTTTTAGGCCTCTGTAACCATTCTAACCATATTCTAGGCTTCTTCCCATTCCATATGAATGAAATTAGAACCTTATCTGTAGACTTAAAAAGGACTTGGGGAGATAAAGTGGGATACATTGAAACGGGTAAAGAAATCTGGGGAGCACCTAATTTTGATATAGTTCACTTTCCCTGCCAAGGATAGGGTGAAGTATTTTCCATTTCTTCAAATCTAATTTAACTTCCTCGAATAACTGAAGTTTTTTTGGTAAAGATTCTGTATATCCCTTGTAATATTAATGCCCAGGTATTTAAAGCCATTTTTAGACAAATGGAACGGTAGAATACCATCCAGTATTTGAAGAGCCAAGTCATTAACAGGATAACATTCACTTTTACTGAAGTTCAGTTTGTACCCAGAAAGGGCGCCAAACCTCCTCAGGATAATATGAGGAGCACATAAAACAGGGTCAGATACATACATTAACAAATCATCAGCATAAAGAGATACCTTATACTCTCTCCCCCTCCTAGTGATCCCAGTAATTGATGGTGATGTTTTGAGAATAATGGACAAGGGCTCTATGGCCAAGGCAAACGGCAATGGACTGATAGGACAGCCCTGGTGGGTTCCCCTTGACAACTGGAAGTACTGTGAGCGTTTACCATTCTTGATTACAGAGGCTTTGGGAGAGGTATACAAAAGTTTAATCCACGAGACAAAATTAGGACCATATCCGAATTTCTTTAAACATGCAAATAAATATCTCCATTCTACCCGATCAAAAGCTTTCTCTGCGTCCAGTGTGATAACCACTTCAGGTACCGCGCTGGACACAGGAGAGTGGATAACATTTAGGAGCTGACGGATATTTGTGAATGAATGCCGTCCCGAAATAAAACCAGTTTGGTCAGCAGATGTCAAGTTGTGCATTGTGGTTTCAAGGTGTAGGGCAAGGGCTTTGGCCAAGATCTACACATCACAGTTTAGGAGGGAAATCGGTTGGTACGAGCCACATACTTTGCTATCTTTACCTAGCTTAAGTAGGAGGGTAATTGATGCTTCACTCAATGTCTGCGAAAGTGATCCTTGGGAAAGAGAATAATTGAGCATATCAAGTAGAATTGTTGAGGGATTAAGCGGTTTGGAAAATGGATGGATGGAAGTAGAATTGTTCATAGTTTATTAGAGAAATTTTTAAAGAACTCTATGGGATATCCATCTGGGCCTGCTGCCTTGCCATTCTGCATTGCTTTTATTGCTGTAATGATTTCCTTACAGTTTAGTGGAAGCTCGGTTTCGGTCCTATGAATTGTTGTTACAGAAGGAGCCCAGACGTTATTGAAGAAATGTTCCATGTCAGAGCAATCATTTGTCATCTCTGAAGTATACAGATTCAAGCAAAATGAGGCAAATGTGTCCTTGATTTCTTCTGGGTCAATAGTTAGATCATCATCATCTTTTCAAATTTGCGGGATTTGTTGAGAGGCTGAGCGGCACTTAAGTTGATACCCCCGTGATTTTAATAGGAGACGTTCTGTTTTTTCAGTTGATGCATGGTCCGATTCAACTATAGGTGAACTATTAAACTTTTTGACAGAGGGGAGAATGTACTGGTTAATGAAAAAAAAAATTATTTTCTGCTATATGAGTGATGTACATAGGGAAAAAAAAGAGAAGGACTTACTTTGTGGAAATAGAAAACGCCAAGGGTCAACACCTCCTGTCTGGTCCATAAAAACTGATAATAGCTTGGCTATTTTAGAAAAGTTTGTAGATTTAGAAATGGAGCAGTCAAGTGTTGGATTCATCACACAGTTTAAGTCTCTGCCAAAAATCAATTGTTGCGAATTCAAATCTGGTATTAGTGACACTATTTTACCCATAAACTCCTCATCATCCCAATTCGGGGCATAGATATTTACTAGGACCACTGGCTTGTGATAGAGGCGCCTTGAAACCATCACAAATTGTCCCTGCGGATCAGAAACAACAGCGGTTGCATTAAACTGAATTTTTTTATGGATCAATATTGCTGTTCCACAAGTTTTAGAAATAATATTGGAATGGAATACATTACCTACCCATGTTTTTTTTTTTTTTTTTAAGTCTGACTTGATCTTTTACCAATAGTTGAGTTTCCTGGGGAAATGCAATATCACATTTTAAGTACTTTAGATTATTAAATATACTGGCTCTCTTAACAGGCCCATTTAAACCCCTCACATTCCAACTAACGAATCATATAGAAACCATTTCTGCATTGATACCCTTCACCATGTTTAACTAAAGAAAATAATGATAAGAGGGGAATAAAAGTGAAACAATGATGTATATGAGTTTTATATCTCAAGTGAGTAGAGACGAGTATATGTTGCAAAAACACGGGGGTGTCTCTTTTCCCAACCCTTTCCACAAACAAAAGCAAAACTAGAACTAAGCGTATACTTGTCGCTCTCTGTGAGGCAAGCTGCAGGCTAAACACTATTTAAAAAAACTTGCAGAAGCACATTTTCTCAATACTTCTACTTAGGAAGGCTCCTGATTCCTATGATAAGCTGTATTGAAATCTCTTAACCCTGAGATGGAGACATAAATCTGATGGTTGGACATCAGGATAACAAACAAACAAGTAGGCAGACATATAAGAACGTATGAAACCTCAATATTGGAATGCAACAAAAGTGTTTTTAATAGAGGAAGAATTATAGATACAATTCAGCATAGTACTGATTAGCTAGGTGCGATTTGCCCCCCCTCTGTTTGTGACGTCCCCCCCTCTGGTCATTCATGTTTTATCCCTGGAGGGGATACATTCCTCCCCCCCTCTGGTCTGAATAAGTAATATTATGGATTTTTAAAAATGTATATAAATTAGGGCTGTCCGTTTTAACGCGTTATTAACGCGTTACCTTTGTTAGACCACAACGCCGACGTTTTTTTTGTCGCCGTTAATTGCGTGTCAAAACACACACACCGTTCCCTAATGTTTCTCCGCCGTGCTCTCTGGACTGTTTGTTTTATCCTCGGTGCTTTCCGTAGTTTCAAAAGCGTAGAGACTGTGGCAAAACACACCCGCGCTCACTGTTGCACATACTGTTTATTTCATGCGACTTTGGACTTGTTTTATTCTAAAGGCGCTTGTAAATTTTATAAGTCACGGGTTGCGGTTTTTTGGCCACGTTTCTGAAAGTGAAATCGCTTATTTGGGCTCTAAAATAGGTGACGAAACAGCGGTTATTGAGAGACCTGCCTGCACTAGACCCTTTGTATCCAGCTGAAATATCCCTCCGCCATAGGAGCCGACGGTAGTAAAGGCAGACGGAGCAGCTCTGCACGTATTTTCTGCAGTTTACGGTGCAATAACCGGTGATAACTGCTGAAAGTAGATTACTTGGTGCAGATCACCATTTTGAGCAGAGATTGGTTCTGAAGATGAGTTTTTAACATGCTGATAACATTGCAGAAACCCAACCCATAAACCGTACTTTAATGCTAATTAATTTGTTTTCTCTGTATTTGACAAACTAAGGCTGAATCACGTTGCCAAACGAAGGACCTGAAGTTACTAAACAGTTGCTAAACAGTCTCATCCAGGGCACTAAGCTCCTGCCCAGTTGCAAACAAAGTGAAAGACGAATGACCTGGAAATTTAAAACCTTTTTTTATTTTTAAAACCAGCAAGCAAAAATGTTGTTGATGGTGTGAAAGCTCAGAATTAGATGTGTGACAGAGAGAGTGAAAAAACGAACAATATAACTTATGACTTTATTGAAATACAAAATTTTTATTAATTTATATGTATTTGCCTAATAGCATGTCTATCTGCGTTTAAGAGGCAAAAAAATATATCGGCATGGTATTTATTTACAAATTTATTTACACATTGTGTAAATAAATTACAGGGCCTCATGATTAGTCATTTAGCCATTATAGTCCAGAGTTTAACATTTGGCACTAGGATGTCTTCATTCCAATTCTCAAAAGTGCTTGAAAAATAACAAAATAAAAATATGTGTCATTTATTGCAAAATTGCATATTAAAATGCCCACACAGGCTATTAGACTTCTAGAAATAAAAGGATAAAACATGCAAATAATTTGCAATTAATCTCGAGTTAACTATCGACATTATGTGATTAATCGATTCAAATTAAAATTTTCAATCGTTTGACAGCCCTAATATAAATACATGTCTTGTGCCCTTCACATTTGTTAATAAAATTTGTTGTCTGTTTTTAAAGAGTATTAATACGTTTTCTGCTCGAAGCGGTTAAAGTAAACTAATACCGACTCCCAAAGTATTTTGACATATTTCGGCCAGAAAAACAGCCATGGTAATGTTCCTGAAAGACCTTTGGTGGATGAAGATTTGCAGGCAGCGTCACAAGACGAGCAGCAGCAGCAGCCGATTTCTCCACCCTCCCGCCCAGGAAAGGTTGCATGCTGTCTCGAGCCAGACAGCATGCAGGCCACATAACTTTGTTGTTATGTTCATTTATAAAACACTTGAAATGATCCCCCCCCCCCCCCTGTTTTTTTTGCAGATCGCACACTGCTGATTA
Source organism: Fundulus heteroclitus (assembly GCF_011125445.2). Taxonomy (NCBI): domain Eukaryota; kingdom Metazoa; phylum Chordata; class Actinopteri; order Cyprinodontiformes; family Fundulidae; genus Fundulus; species Fundulus heteroclitus. The sequence continues at coordinate 310,964 of NW_023396520.1, forward strand.
CTCATACAATAACATCACTGAGTGATCATACCTCGGGTCCGTGAACCCCAGGTTGACATTGCATGCTGGAAGGTAAACTTATACGTCATCGAAATCAGATGATTAAACACTGCCAAACTGAACAGTCCAAACTGTGGCACAGAGTCCTATTCCGAGTTACTCAACCTCCGATCATAAAACTTCTGAGCTTCATCAGGCGAGCCAAAGGTGAACACGTCATCTCCGCACAAAACTCGCAGCCGGGCTCCGTTGAGCAAGTGGAATCTGATGTTCTTCTGATACAAGGCTTGCTTGACGGCGTTAAACGCAGCTCTCTTTTTAGCCAGCGTTGCGCTGACATCCTGATAGATCCTTATAGTGGCGCCTCTGTATTTGAGATTATGATTCCTGGCCCAACGCAGCGCAGCTTCTTTCTGTTGGAATCTGGAGAAGCAGACCAGGACCACGCGGGGGCATGATCTCTGGCCGGCTCTGGAGGTCGGGGTACGGTGGGCTCTCCCCAGCTCAGGCGGTGTAGAAAAAACATCGGGACCCATCACTTCCATCAAAACATCCGATATGAACTTTAAGGGATCTTTGCCGTCTTCACTGCCCTCTGGAATATTCAATATGCGGAGATTAAATCTCTGTGAGCGGTTCTCCAGGTTGTCGCACCGGTCCAGCAGTGACTGGGTCTGGCTCTGGAGAGTTTTGATGGTGGACTCGGCCGCTGTTAGCCGCTCAAAGTCATCACCTGCCTCCGACTTGATGGCGGTGAGACGGCTCTGGAATGAGGTCACTGTTGTCTGTAGTGAGTCCAGTGAAGCTTGTGGCGTCTTGAATCTGGGTAGAAACATCCTCCTTGAGTGATGTTCGCTGTTTAGCAAATTCAGCCGCCAGTTCGTCCATAGCGACCACCGTTGCTGCAGGATTCTCGGGTGTTACAGGATTCCCTGCTGTTGTCGGAGGAGTTTGTACGTTAACTGATTTCGCTTGTTTGGACATGCTCCTTACAGAGATATTAGTTAAACCAGCTTCAGCAGCTAAAATTGTTTGTGCAGAAAATTCGTTCCAAAGGGAGGGTAACAAAAAGTGAGCCAGGAGCCTTGGCTTGTGCGTCCTCTCCCTACATGTCGCAACCAGAAGTCCATCCCTCTGTCTCTTTAAGAGCATTTCACACCACCTTTTCTAGGTACTTTTATAACAAGCATTTCCTTTATTACTTAATGTCTATATGACAAAAAAAATGCAATAATGATTGACATGGATAAAATAAGTTTGTGAAAGCACATGAAATTCATTATTCACAGAGCTGTACAGTATACGGAATCACAATCTTCATTTGGATTTTAATATTTGAAAAATTGTAATCTAGACGTAATTTTAATGGGATTCAATTTCAAGTACCAATATTGTATTTGGACAGTTGAGCGGCCAAATCCCTTGATGTACACACTATTTAGTGGCTGGGATGTCAAAGCTCACAGAAATCTGTGGGAAAATTAAGGAAAAGTTGGAAAAAGGTTAGAGAAAGGTAGTTTAACTTAAATTGTTATCAAATGTATTCCTGATATTGTGGAACCCTGATTGTGCTTCTGCTTTTAAGTGATTGATAAGATTGGATCTGGAGAGATCATAGGCGGATGCAATTAGTTGTACTAAACAGTGTTATGAATTTTCTTTTTTTTCTTTTTTTTTTCTTCTGTTTGATACATTCTGAAAACAAACTCAGGTACTTCGGAGCCCTCTATGGGCCACCAACTAGAAAATGTTTTTAAAAAGATGGAAATTTATATAAATTGCGTTATCACTTCCATGACTTGTTTTCTTATTCTTTTTATCATTTTAAAGATGAAGCTACGGATGGCTGTAAGCTTGGTCTGGTTTGCAGCCATTTCATAGTAGAAATACTATATTTTTCCAATTTGAAATCTAGTGTCAAAAACTGAGTTGAAAATGGGTATTTTCCCCATCTCTGGCATTTGCAGTATTGATATCAATCTTGTCTTATTCAGATTTTGCTTTAAGGATTAAGGATTTTTAGCCCGATTTTCGCCCCGATCTCCCCCTTCCCCCCTTCCTTATCAGTGTGTCTTTTTTTAATATAATCTTAATAGACAATCCTGTCGTGTGTGGTGTGTTAAGAGTGATCGGTCCGCTCAAATCGGGGGTATTCATCGGGGATGATCTTAAGCAAAGCCGTTCGTGTGTCATGTGTTGAGCTTACTGTCTGACTAAGCACCACACTGTACGAACAAGCATGTTTTATCTAAGATTTTTTTTTTATTGCTGCTGGTGTCTCTCAGGCTTTGAAAATCCTGCTGTATGAATCGGCCTTCAGTTTTACCACACTGCTCTCACTGATGGTTTCAGTAAACATCCTAATTTAGCCTGAGGATTGTTCCTGCTCTTTTAATTTTGTAAGATGCATCACTCATTAGCTGGAACGTTTATAGAGTTGTATTACTACATAGCTTCAATTACTTTGGGATTACTAACAGATAAGATTGCAGATGATTAAAATGAAATGACAGTGTTTCATTGTTTATTAGCTGTAGACCGATTTCTCTTTAATTTCCTGCATTGTCCCAGGAGCCTGAGCAGACTGTCATTTGGACCATTTCCAGTACATCTTGTACAAGTAATTTTACTTTCTTTTTTCTTCCCAGTCTTTGTATTGTGTAGCATTTTCCACCAAGATTTACATTTCAAAATAAATATATTGCATTTTTTACTGTAGTTGACATTGATAATATTTTTATTAACTTCAGATATCATGGTTTCCCACACACAAAGGTTTACTTGGGTTGCCCGCCCAGGTAAATTCAGAACTGCCCAGGAAGATAAAATCCCCCCGTTGGCTGTTTAAACAGTGTGCATAGACCACCCGGCATCACTCAGGTGTGCATAACGCAGCGACCATCAGCAACAGCCTACTTCATGCTCCTACAACTCAATAAAGCTGGTCTTTCAGAGCTAAGTAAACTTTTTCCTATATTGTATGCCTGACTATTCTATAAGGTATCGATAAAGTAGCTAGTTGTTGGGGCCCATAAGTGCTGCGAAGCAGAAAACACGGACAGAATCGCATCATTTGCCGTAATCAGTTAAACCCCGAATCTACCAAAATGAATAAAACTGCGGCAGACTTGACATGAGCACACAATGTCAAATTAAAACACCAGCAGGGGTGGCCAACCCATAGTGGGAGATAGTGCACCACCCTCTCTAAACCACATGAAAAGAGTCGTTCTAAGTCTTAAAAATATTGTCTAAGCAGCCTGAACATTGCTGTGACATTCAGCAGCCACTTCCAGCCAAAAGCACCGCCCCTTGGAGTGATTTCAGTCAAGTTGGAAATCACCCCAGGTGCTCCCATACACAACCATGGTAAGAGTCTTTTTTTTTTTTTTTTTTTTTCACATTTTGGGCACAACAATTTGTTTCAATGGGCTCTGGGAGGACTTGCTCCAACGTGATTTTGTCACAAACACTGTTGCACGCTTGACCGATAAGTACAGCACGCACAAACGTTAGTATATTGATTTGTTGCGGGTTGAAGAAATCTTGTTATATTTTATTTTTTAATTTTGGTATGAACCAAATACACAAACAAACATTTCAGAAAGGGAGAAGGAGAGGAAAAAAAGGGTACAAACTAGTGATGGGTCCGGCAACACCGATGCGTCGGCGCATGCGTTGAGCTGATAGAGCAACACCCGTGTCGGTGCGCGTATCGCTATGGGAAAGTCACGTGACCGATACAGGAACTGTTTCGAACTGACTGAAGCGCCAAAGTAGTGTTCCCTCTAAACTGCGCATTTGCGCACAGCATCTGGATTCAGCTTGCACAGCAAAGCTATGTTGCGCAGTAAATAAAATCCAAGCGGAACTGTAAACAAAATATTAATAAACCAATTTATTTATTTATTTTTTTACCATTTTGCAACTCTGGTGTGATAGTGTACCACGGCCCCGCTCTGTGAGCGCAAGGTGCTGATCGGAGCGTACCACTGGTTGATGGGTTGGGCAGACGCCTTTATGGTTGGACAGGTTGTGCTGTGTGTCTTTGTTCTGAGCCTCGTTGCAGAAAAAAACGGCTGAAAGCTGCTACTCTTAGTAGTTCTACATCACTCTGTCATACTCAGCGTTTCCGGTTTCAGAGCAGATTATATAAGTCAGGTAACTAAACACAGCGTCCAATCAACCATGTGTTGAACGTGAGAACGAGCATGAAAAAAAGCCCGATTTAATAAAACGCAAATAACGTGATTCACCATGGAAACGACAGGAAATAAGCTTGGAAGTGTGCATGTCCTGTGAGTGGAATTAGAAATCTATAAAGAAGGCATATGGACAATATTAAACCACAAGAAACAATGCCGTTGCTGCTGGAAAAAGTTGGTGGCAGAGAATTCCTTTTAGATAACATTTGGCAACATCTTGACATCGCAGACCCAAAGTGCCACAGATGATGCCATCCAGGAGGTGCATAGATACTTAGCAGAAGGTCCCAGGATCCTATGATATACTGGAAAAACCAAAAGACAGTCTGTCCAAACATCTTCTTCCTTTCATTACAATTTCTCTGCACTCCAGCATCATCTGTGCTGTAGGAGCGGGTGTTTTCTACAGCTGGAGAAGTGATATCAAAAAAGTGTAACAGACTCTATATCAAAACGTTGAAACAACTTATTTTTGAATAAAAATTTGTTAAAAAAAAAGCCAGTCCACAAGCATCCTCATTCATAACATGTTCAATTAGAAGTTATTACATTATGATACAGGTTCACATCATTTCTAAAAAAAAAAAAAAAAAAAAATCAAAGATATTATAAATTTAATGAAAATATAAAATAATAGTTCACAATGAATGTAGGAGTCCTTGGGTACTTCTTATGGTTTGGCAAGCTGCTTTACAGATCAATGCTAATATAGAGTAAAGTGACATGTGCTCTCATGAGTGCAGATCGATATTGCACTGGGCCAAAATAAGGCGCCCACATCCTCCCAAATTTATGATGAATGTAATTTAGTGTATTTCAGGATTTAACTGATTAGCTGTACAGTCATGGCCAAAAGTATTGAGAATGACACAAATATTATATTTTCACATGATCTGCTGCCCTCTGGTTTTCATGTGTGTATGTCAGATGTTGTCATCACATACGTACAGAAATACAATTGCAATCATGAGTAACAAAAGCTTTTAATGACAGAATGAGTTAATGCAGCAAGTGAATACTTGCAGTGTTGACCCCTCTTCTTCAGGACCTCTGCAATTCTTCCTGGCATGCTCTCAATCAACTTCTGGACCAAATCCTGACTGATGGCAGTCCATTCTTGCACAATCAATGCTTGCATTTTGTCAGAATTCCTAGGTTTTCGTTTTTTCCACCCGTCTCTTGATGATTGACCACAAGTTTTCAACGGGATTAAGATCAGGGGAGTTTCCAGGCCATGGACCCAAAATCTCTGTTTTGTTCCCTGAGCCAGTTAGATATCACCTTTGCTTTATGGCAAGGTGCTCCATCATGCTGGAAAAGGCATTGTTCATCACCAAACTGCTCCTGGATGGTTGGAAGAAGTTGCTCTCGGAGGACATTCTGGTACCATTCTTTATTCATGGCTGTGTTTTTAGGTAAGACTGTGAGAGAGCCCACTCCCTTGGCTGAGAAGCAACCCCACACATAAATGGTTTCAGGATGCTTTACAGTCGGCATGAGACAAGACTGGTGGTAGCGCTCACCTCGTCTTCTCGGAACAAGCTGTTTTCCAGATGTCCCAAACAATCGAGAAGGGGAATCATCAGAGAAAATTACTTTACCCCAGTCCTCAGCAGTCCACTCCCTGTACCTTTTGCAGAATATCAGTCTGTCCCTGATGTTTTTCCTGGAGAGAAGTGGCTTCTTTGCTGCCCTCCTTGAAACCAGGCCTTGCTCCAAGTGTCTCCGCCTCACAGTGCATGCAGATGCACTCACACCTGCCTGCTGCCATTCCTGAGCAAGCTCTGTACTGCTGGTAGCCCGATCCCGCAGCTGAAACACTTTTAAGAGACGGTCCTGGCGCTTGCTGGTCTTTCTGGGGCGCCCTGGAGCCTTTTTGGCAACAATGGAACCTCTCTCCTTGAAGTTCTTGATGATGCGATAGATTGTTGACTGAGGTGCAATCTTTCTAGCTGCGATTCTCTTTCCTGTTAGGCCATTTTTGTGCAGTGCAATGATGACTGCACGTGTATCTTTAGAGATGACCATGGCTCACAAAAGAGAAACAATGATGTCAAGCACCAGCCTCTTTTTAAAGTGTCCAGTGGTGTCATTCTTACTTAATTATGACAGATTGATCTCCAGCCCTGTCCTCATCACCACCCCACCTGTGTTAATGGAGCAATCACTGAAACAATGTTAGCTAACATCGTTTCAATGACGTTAAAATGTGTTTTGAGGGATAAAGTTAATTTTCCAGGCAAATGTTGACTTTGCAATTAATTGCTGTTACGCTGATCACTCTTTATAACATTCTGGAGTATATGCAAATTGCCGTTATAAAAACTGAAGCAGTAGACTTTGTAAATATTAACATTTGAATCATTCCCAATACTTTTGGCCATGACTGTACAAAAGTACTGTACAGTATGTAAAAGTCATGTGTAATGTTGCTATCTAGTGGCAAGGTAACACTGTACAGTTAGCTATCTAACTTTTATTTATTAGTATTTTACCAATTGAACGGCTCATCTTAGCATTCATCATGATTTTTCTTCAAAGAGTTTAAAAGGGTGTTGGATATTTAATACTTTGTATTTCTTCTGAGGGCGTATGTCTCGTTTTTCTGCAAGTGTTTTAAATTTAGGTCTGCCTCTTCTCATTTGAGTGTCTCACTAAATTTCATTATGGTTACATACCAACAATAAAGATTCTTGAAAAATTAATTTAGACCCATGCTTCTCTCTCCCATACAGCACCTTCACTCCGACTTTGTCAGCAAATTAAAACTTGAAGTTTAATCAACTAATTACCAACAAAATGAAATTGTATTCCGATTGAGAGTTTATGATCCATAATCTGATCAGCGTCCAGATAAACACTTGTTCCGATTAACTCATGAATGTACTGCGCAGATATGTGGAGGATGGGGCCGCAGCGCTGTGCATCACAGAACATTTTGGGATGATCAGAATTTCCTCCCGCTCTCTCAACAGCAACAGCAGGAGTTCTCAACCACTCTCCGAACCTGGTGCTGGTCCATTCTATGCTCTCAGAACAGTCAGAACCAACACACCCCCGAGTTTGTTGTTCCCCCACATGTAGTACAAAACATCAGCAGTTGTTTTTTGGAAATTCAACAATTCTGCTAATGTCAGAGTTCCTACTTTAAATAAAGCTTGGTGCAAGTAAACACATGTCATGATCAGATTATTTGATTTTCAGCCCATATAAAAAGTGCATTTGGAATACTTTCTTTCCTTTTAATCTGATAAGGGAATCTTGCGCATGTAAACAAGCTCCCGTCATCATCCACCTAACAAGCTAACAGCCGCATTAGAAGAACGATTAGGCTGACGTTCGGGCGCCCCCCCGAAGTACGACTTCTGACGCACATGTCTTTGCTCACTGCCTGCAAGCCAAGTGCTTTCGGCGTTTCCTCACTTTGAAACAGAACAAACGTCAGATATTGTAAAAACATACCCTGCTCAGTGTTTCCCGCAGGAATTTGCTTAGGCGAGGCGGCGAGTTGGGGGGGGGGGGGTTGTTTGGGGGGGTGGAGAGACAAGTTCTGCGCGGACCGACTCGCGGAGCGGGGGGTTGGGGCGAGGAGGAGGAGGAGGAGCGGACCGACTCTCGGAGCGGGGGGAGGAGACGACAAGTTTTGCGCGCGGGAGGGGGTGTCCATGTGTTTTTTCCCTGCCATTCACGCACGCGCGAAAGCAGCAACAAAAAAAACGCGTGTTAACGTCACATTAACATGCAACAAGCATGAGTTCGTTTTTTTTTTTTTTGGAACGTTGGCAAGGCGGCCGCCTCGCCAAGATAGCGCTGCAGGAAACCCTGCTGCTGTTGAGCTCCCTTTCCCCTCATGAATCCCTCCATGATGTTTCAGCTCCTAGATCATCACTGTGATGCTCTTGTGCCATGTCAAATCTTACGTAGATTTTTGTCAAGCGTGACATGCTCCCTGTCTTTTGAGGACGAGTTGTGTTCTCCGTGTCATCATTAGTAGAAATTTACCACAAAAAAAACATATTTGAAATTGCCGCCTCCACTCTGTGCCCGCCTAGCTTCGTTTACATCGCTCTGCAGCGCATCCTGCATTGACGACTGCCTGCAGGTGAGGTAAATGGCTCCGCGACATGCCGAGTGACACATTAATCGCACGGCACAACGAATCAATGATGAAATTCGTTGTAAACGCTTTTAATTGTCAATTTTAGCGATTAGTTGCTCAGGCCTTTAATGTAATACAGAGTCATGCCTGTGGAGAAGTCTGTTATTTTGGTTGATACAATTACAAATAAGATAAGATGCTTTTATTTGTCATTACACATACAAGGTATATCAAAATATTTGTAGATCAGAAGGGTGGGAGAGCCTGCAATGTTGCGACTGAGAGCACTGCCGCTAATGGTTTTAGTGGTAGGGGAAACTGGAGCGCCCGGAGGAAACCTATGCAGACATGGGGAGAACATGCAAACTCCACGCAGAAAGGCCCCTGCCGAGCCCAGAACTCGAACCCAGGACCCTCCTGCTGTGGGGCAAGAATGCTAACCGCTATTCCACCTTTCCGCACGCGAGCATATAGTGTGACTTTTGCTGCTGCAAAGTTCAGTGCCAGCAAATCCCTGTCTAGGTTCAGTCTGTTTGTTTAGATATTTTCCTGCTTCTTTTCAGGGGGATGGGCCAATGTCAAAGACAAAAAACATTATTTGTTGGAATACATTTGTTTACTTTGATTTCGGAATAAATTTTTTTGAAAGGATAACCTAGGATCTGTCACTCTTTGTATGTAAGCAGGATTGTTATCTGTAGTGCATGAACCTGTAGGGCATGAACACATCAGTGCTAATCTATAGCTGGCCTTGGTGAAATGGCACAATGGAAGAAGGTTGAAAAACCCCATGGTCATCCATGTCAAATACTCAATCTCAATATGAGGTACCACTGTGAAAATCATTTTCTGTTAAGAAGGCAAATTATCAATGTGAATAAGCCCATAAAGGTGAATCTATGCAAGGTAACTGAAAGGTGGCCCAGCTATTTACCAGCATCTCTGTCCACTGTCTGATATGTTTGTTTATGTCACCCAAACACTGCTGAGAAAAGCTGAATCTTATTCTGTAGTACATCAAATACTTTGGTCAATGTCTGTGGATGGGTCCTGTTAAAATTTAGCTTGATTAAGCCAGTTAGTTTCAACACAAAAGTTCACATTCGGTCTAGAACAGCCGGTCCAATTTGATTTTGTTTAACTGTGATCCAGCTCAGTTAGTAAAAAGTTGTCTAATCAAGGCAGCGCTATCCAGTGGCTGTTCCAGAGCAGATTTTTCTAAATGTTTTGGGCATGTCCTTGCTTCCTCCAACATGCCTGGTTGAAATTATGGATTTGGCTACTAAATATTGTATAATGGCAACCCTCGAACACTCTGGTGGACACCAGTGGTGAGGGAAGCCGTCAAGCTGAAGAAGGGGTCCTACCGGGCTTTTTTGGCCTGTGGGACTCCGGAAGCAGCTGATGTGTACCGGCAGTCGAAGTGCCAGGCGGCTCGGCTGGTCGCCGAGGCAAAAACTCTGGCGTGGGAAGAGTTCGGAGAGGCCATGGAGAAAAATTCTGGTCCACTATCCGGCGTCTCAGGAGGGGGAAGCAGTGCAGTACCAACACTGTTTATAGTGGGGGTGGTGTGCTGCTGACCTGGACTCGGAACGTCGTGCTTCGGTGGGCGGAATACTTCGAAGACCTCCTTAATCTCACCAAGACGTCTTCCATTGCAGAAGCAGAGCCTGAGGACTCTGGGTCGGGTTCTTCCATCTCTGGTGCTGAGGTTGCCGAGTTTGTTAAAAAGCTCCTTGGTGGCAAGGCCCCGGGGGTGGATGAGATTCACCCTGAGTACCTTAAGGCTCTGGATGTTGTGGGGCTGTGTTGGTTAACGCGGTTCTGCAGCATTGCATGGACATCGGGGGCAGTTCCCCTGGATTGGCAGACTGGGGGGGTGGTCCCCCTATTTAAAGGTATACTATGCAACCGGGGTTGATTTTCCAGCGAGGCTTCCCCCAGAGGGCGAAAGTAAAAGTGCACTGTCATAAAGATGCTCAGCTGTTCTGGTTTCTCCGTCAAGCCAGGCGCGGTTGTTTTGAGCTTAGCAGACAGGCGAACGCAACGACAAGTAAAAAAAAACAGCAGTACAAACAATGACTAACACAGTGAAAGTATGAACATCAGGGTTTCCCGCAGCGCTATCTTGGCAAGGCGGCAGCCGCGGTAGCGTCTCGCCAACATTAAAAAAATAAATAAATAAATAAAAAATAATAATAATAATAATAATAATAATAAAACTCGATATGCTTGCATGTTTATTTGACGTTAACACGCGGTTCTTTGTTGTTGCTTTAGCGCGTGCATATAGTGAATAGCAGGGCAAAAACACATGGAGATCTCGCCGTAAAGCAAGACCGACTCTCGCGGTCTTGCAAGAGAGTTCTGAACCTGTGTGTGCTGGCCAAGAGCTCTTGCAATTTGGATAGTCGAATCTCGGATTCAGGAAGAGCAGTGTGGTCTTCGTCCTGGCCGTGGAACACTGGATCAGCTCTACACCCTCAGCAGTATCCTGGGGGGTACTCCGGGAGTATGGAGCTGTCAGGTCTCTGTATGACCGGTGTCAGAGTCTGGTCCGCATTGCCGGCAGTAAGTCGGACTCGTTTCCGGTGAGAGTCGGACTCCGCCAAGGTTGCCCTTTGTCACCGATTCTGTTCATAACTTTTACGGACAGGATTTCTAAGCGCACCCAAGTTGTTGAGGGGATCTGTTTGGTGGCCTTAGGATTGCGTTTCTGCTATTCGCGGATGATGTGGTCCTTTTTGCGTCATCAGGGCGTGATCTACAGCTCTCACTGGAGTGGATCGCAGCAGAGTGCGAAGCGGCCGGGTTGAAAATCAGTGCCTCCAAATCCAAGACCATGGTCTTGAACTGGAAAAGGGTACAGTGCCTCCTCCGGGTTGGGGAGGATGTACTGCCCCTAGTGGAGGAGTTCAAGTATCTTGGGGTCTTGTTCACGAATGAGGGGAACATGGAGCGGGAGATTGACAGGCGGATTGGTGCGGCATCTGCTGTGAAGTGTTGAGTGTGTTCCGGGCATGTCCCACCGGGAGGAGGCCCAGTAGAAGACCCAGGTGCTTCACTCCCCTTCCTGAAGGACATTTACACCACCCACCTCACCCGAAAGGCGACCAAAATTGTGAGTGATGCAAGTCACCCCGCCCACAATCTGTTTGACCTACTGCCCTCTGGGAAGAGGTACAGAAGCCTGCGCTCCCGCACCACCATACTCGCCAACAGCTTCATACACCAAGCTGTTAGGATGCTGAACTCTCTCCCCCCTCCACCCTCAGCTACATAACATCCTGGACATTGAACCCACAGATGGCCTCCTTGCATTACTTCACCTGCACACTTGTACACTTTTGAAATTTGTTGTTGTCCTGAAAACACAACACTTCTGCTGCTCTTGCATAACTTGCACCACCATGCCACTTTTTTTTTCCTACTAATGTTAAACAGAACTACCTCAGCCTTTTATTTTATTGGCCTGATTTTGCACTACTATTTTATTGACTGTCTATGTATAATTTAAAAACCAAATTTTGCTGCTTTTATTTCTTCACTGCATGTGCCCTCTTATTTACTTATTTTTTGTTTAAAAAAACAAAATAACATTTTGTTTGAATGTTATGTTTGTCTGTGTACTTAGATTGGTAGAATATGTCTTGTCTTCACCGTGGGATAGTGAGAAACGTAATTTCGATCTCTTTGTATGTCTGGAGCATGTGAAGAAATTGACAATAAAGCTGACTTGACTTGACATGCTGGAGGGACTATGTCTCCAAGCTCGCCTGGGAATGCCTTGGGATTCCTCTGGAGGAGCTGGCCCAAGTGGCTGGGGAGAGTGATGTCTGGGCCTCCCTACTGAAGCTACCACCCCCGCGACCCAACCCCGGATAAGCGGAAGAAAACGGATGGATGGATATCGTATATTGACCCATTGATTTAAAACAAGTGTGCCGAAATGGGGATACACATCTGAACCATGCATGTCTCAATCGGCTGTGGACTAGAAATGGACACCACTGGTCCTGGCTTACTAGTGTAATGCACTCAGACTTCATATGGGTGAAGTACAGGGTGACAGTGGAGGAGCAGAAGCATGCCGAATCTAGTTTAAAACTTCAGCAGAAATCTGTCATCTGAGTAAGGGCTTTGGTACTGACAAATCATCAATACCCTCATTGAAATCACCGTTTTCCAGCTTCAAGTGCTCGATGAAACCAAGTACATGTATATAATAAGAAAATTTATGTAATAACAAATGGTTTTAAAGCACATGTTTTTATGTTTATATTTTCTTATTACAATTATGTGAAATATTTTTTTATGTTTTTTATAAGGGTATAAAGAGAACTGTTATTTACACTACCCCCTTGAGGGGGGTTCTTACTTCTTGAAGGGGCCTAGCCACATATTATGATTTTACAAATTTCTATGCCAGTAGCTCTCTCTGGTTGCCTACAAAGGTTTTTCGATTAAATTATTGTGCCCTGTTGGCTTATTGTATTTTGTGTTTTACACTTTGTAAACTAACTTAGTTAGTAAACAAAGTGCTTTTGTGTGTATTTATCATTACAAGACCATGTAACCGGAAGTTCTATATTGCACATGCGCACAGTGAGTAAATAAGGAGAAGCAGTGGAGCCCACAGACATACAGTTTAATGATATAATGAATGCATGGTTAGTACTGTGAATCTGTTGCAGTTAATTAACTAATTCAATTCCACGCAGTACATGAATGAATCATCTTTTCCAGAATAGCTACACTTAGCCACTCCCAAGATAGCAGTGATGTCGATGCGCAACTCAGCGCTCAACAATATGTCCAAATATATGTATGTGATGCAGCATAGCAAGTCAGCAATGCCCAGTGAAGGTGAGAAAAAGATTAACCCTATCGCTGTAGAACAGGTTGGTCTTGGACCAGGCCAATGAGTAATTTTACTGCTAGGCATTCCAGGGCGGTCTGCTGGCTCTTACAGTAGCTGTGTCAATCTACAAATTTACAGTTACTGCCAGCTAGCAAATGGCATAACAATGTTTATGTCTGCTGATCATGCCATTGCAAGCTTCTTCTCAGGCTCAAACACTATAAGGAAACACGCTTGGTTTATGTTGTTTTATTCAAAGATGAATATACGTTCTATTTGTTTTTTCTTTTTATGCTCAAATTACGTGACTAGGCACGTTTTTAACAGTTACCTGACCTGGAGGTTACATTGGGGAGCTCTGCTAAAAAAATCTCATTTTCAGAATAGCTTTGGAGAGAGCTGTTACTCCTTTTAGGCTGTGTGTAATCTGGTGATGATATTCTCTATTCTTCTCAGGAGCCGTTTGAGGATGGCTTTCCTAATGGTGATGAGCTGACACCGGCTGAAGAGGCTGCTGCTAAAGAGGCTGCAGAGCCCAAAGGAGTGGTCAAGTTTGGCTGGATTAAGGGGGTTCTGGTATGTCACTTTTTCAATTGCTGTTTGCAGTAAATGTTCACTTTTGTATTACCTTCGAGCATCATTAGTAGTCTTTAGAGTTGGTTCACATAAAGTAATTAAAATATATTTAGTTAATTGCCTCTGATAAGATTAATCAAAAAAGTTTAATAGGGTTAAATAAAGAACACCAGTGTTTCCTCTACAATTCAACAAGGAGGGACGGCCCGCCACGCCAACAAAATTGCCCGCCTCCCCAAGAAAGTCACGGCATATAGTAAATTATTATACTGCATATAACGGTGTACATTCACGGTTAGTTTTATTAAGTCGCCTGTCTAAATGGCACCAGATCACATTCTGAGATATTTCTTTCTCTAGGCTCCCCATAATAGGGCGGACATGAATGTGGACAGGTACATGCTCAATTTTATGAGTATGTATGCTGCATCACACTATAAACTGCTCAGCAGGAAGAAGTCTCCAACCAGCTGAGACTCGCAAGCTCCTACAGCATCAGCTTCTCTGCACCATGGACTGACAAGTTTGCGATGGTTGCCTGCTGTGGGAAATGTAGGAACTTGTCACAAGAAATAGCCAATAAGTACGCTCAACTCTGAAGTTTAAGATGTCTGCAGAGAGTCTGCGCGGTGCCTTGTACAATCAAGTGTGCAGTCGCCATTAAAGTCTCTCTTAAGATAGTCGTCGCTCCTTTCCTTTCAGCTTGCTCTCTAGTTTTCCTGCACTACTGAGTGCAGCGCTGTGCCCAGTAGCCACCAGTAGCTTCAGACACTAGCAGTGAGACAGGGAGGAGCCAGAGAGGCTTGTCTTTCAAGATAAAGTAAATTTTAACATTTCATGATATTTAAATTAGTTTTAAATGTTGATTATGATTAGAATAAGTGTGGGTGGCTTTTACTTTGGTGTGGCGGTGCGCCACGATCAAATACATGTAGCGGCAATTCTGGGAATAACGCAACATAGACCATCTCGATATAAATGATATAGTCTCATATATTTTTTTTCTCGATATTTTTCAAATGTTGATATTTTGCAAAGCCCTAACAGAGCCTCATTGTAATAGAATTAAAATTGAATAAAGTTACACTCAAAAATATTATGAACCCTGGCAGATCTAGATTTTAAAGAGATTTTCATTAAATCACGAACTAGGAAGGTAAGATGGCAGGTAGCCTTCAAAGTATAACCCTGTAAAAATTTACACGATAGAGACAGATACACAAAAAAGAGGCAGAAAGATGGATAAATAAGAGAAAGATTAAAAGACACAGAAAATGGCTGCTCCTATAAAGCTGTCGTCTGTGACAGAATTTCTAGGGGAAACACTGAACATCAATATATTTTTTCAAACCTGTTTGGTTTCCCATTCACTGAGCACTTGGAGCCACCTCATTATCTTACCAAGAGATGTCACTTCCAGGATGTCAAGTTGTAGAGATATGAATTTGATATACATGTAGATCACGCCAAATCATGAAAAGTCCCTTGGAGGTATGTCCTAAAAGCAACAGGTAGTCGGCCATTTTGGGTCAATAGGTAATGTTTTGCCATTTTTGACATTTACACCTGTTATACTTTAACAAACTCCTCCTAGGTATTCAAATTTGCTTGGTATGGAGTTAAGGTATGGGGGATTATAAGTTATCAAAATGGTGAGTTTTTGAAAATGTCTGGGGTTGTGGCCTTGGTCTGAACTTGACCTGCTCACCAAAACATTCGAAATGCTTTAATTCTCACTTATAACGGTCCAATTGAACAATTCTTGGTATGATTGATCAAAATCTGAAATCATCAAAGCCACGCTCCCTCGGAAGAGGAAGTCACTTTTTTTTGCTTTGAAATGTGCTTCTCTGACCCCCTTGACCTAATAAACTTGAAAATGTTTCAAAAGACAAATAACATGGAGCACAGACAGTTTTTGCAGGAGGGTGTGGTCGTGGCAGCACGACGTAGTACAGCATCACACCAAGACCATACATTGGCTCTAATTTCCAGATTTTTCGTCTGATCTGCAAAGTTGATATGATCAATCTTAGATATGTAGTGAAAGGTTTGGTGGGTGTGACCTAATTCCTCCACAGTGTCCCCTAGCACCACTAAAAGAATCAGCACCAAACTATGCTTTAACTTAAGGATTATTAAATTGGGCTACACATATGTAACTTCCCAGAACCTGCAAAAAATTCTGTTGAAGCAATGCTCCAAGCCCAACAGGGAGTTGCCCATTTTTTTTATCAAAGCTGCCATTTTATCTTTTTTATTCATGTCGTATCTGATCAAACTCCTCCTAGAACTTTTCACTTAAGATATACAAAGTGATTTTTTTAAATCTCTACGGCATTGGGGATCAAACGTTATCAAAATTATCTTTTTGCCTGAAAGCATGTCGGTGTGGCCAGCCTCAAAATCTAACTTCTCGCCATAAAAGACAGAACTGTAAGGACCTCCACACAAAAGTCCCACCAGCTTCCAACTTTCTGCGAGTCATCTCACATATAAGTACACACTGCATTCATCTCTACATTTGATCCCAACACTTGAGCCCCACCCACTTAGAACAGGAAGTTAGCAGTTTTACTGGTGGGTGCCCTCATTGTGATCCAATAAAGCAGGGGTTCCCAAAGTGGGGGTATGGACCCTCAGGGGGTTGGAAGAGACTACGTGGGGGTTGCAACATAATCCACTCTGTGAAATACTCTCCAAATTTTTGGCTTTAGAATGTTAGAGCATATCAAAGTTTAAAACAGAAAATGTATGCTTTTCAGTGTGGAAAATTATAATTTCTTTCCATAGAAATAATTTTCTTGGATGTTCTCTTTTGACATCAGAGAACATCCAAGTTTTTTTCTCACAAATACATGAAATTGATCTCAAAACTTCAGGGTTTTTTTTTGTGGAAATGTACCTCCTCATGGCCAAGAATTACTTTTCTTTAATCTACAATGGCAACAATCCAAACGTTTTATTATTATTAGGAGATTAAAACCGTAATCCTAGGAGAATAAAATCATATTACCTGAACAATGTTGTAATATTTGGAGAATAAGTGACAGTCGTTTGCACAATAGTTTCAAAGTCCTGATACTGCTAAGAACTTAATGCTGAGGTGCTAAAAAGATTTAGTATTTCCTTATTCTCAAGTGGTGATGTAATTTTAGCTTCGCTCTCTTACAATCAGAATAATAGGTGTTTTTACGAATGGCCTGTGTTAGTCTAGAAGTTTAAAACTTTGTTGCTTTTGGAGACATTTCTCCAAAAGCAACAGAAAAAGGCTGGATTAAAGTTTGGAAATGCATTTGGTTAAACTATAATTAAGGTCTTTGGACATATTTGTCATAGTATATTTGAGGGAGCTTGCCAGTCCCCACAGGACGCCAGCATTCAAGTGTCCTCCTCCAACGCTTTGTGTGAACCATCCTTTGAGCAGGAAAGTCGGCTACATAATACTAGTGGAAGAATTTTAAGGTCTTTATTTTTAGCAGCAACAAGTTGGCGAAAGTTTATTTCCAAAAACTTTGCCAATCTTTGAGTGAAACTAATTATTCCCCTGCAGGTACGCTGCATGTTGAACATTTGGGGAGTGATGCTCTTTATCCGCATGACATGGATTGTTGGCCAGGCTGGAATTGGTAAGTTGGCAAGTCTCATGTTCAATTATGTAAAAAAAACTACAGTTTGCAATTCTGTTTGCTTCTAAGGTAAAAGTGTGTGTGTGTGTGTGTGTGTGTGTGTGTGGGGGGGGGGGGGGGGGCTTCGAGCTGAGCGAGAAAATTTTTTGCTCATTTTATTAGTGAAGTGAGTAATTTGATGGAAAGGGAGGACCAGAAAAGGTTGTCATTTTTTTCTGAGCTCGGGGTTAGGTTTAGGACTAGGGTGTCAATTAGGTTTAGGGTCAAGGCACAGCCCTTACTGTGTACATTAAACAAGGGTGTGTGTGGTGTAACAAGGTTCTTGCGTTACAGGATGAAAAGTTGATGTAGTGCCACTTGTTCCTTTTCAGAATGGAAAATCTACTGTTTACAGCATGACAGTCTAGTGCAGCAGAATGAAAAGCAGACGGACATGTGTTGTTCCATCTGTTGGGACAGACAAAAATTTGAGTCATGTTCAGTTTAGAACAGAATATTAATTGTAACAATGAAGTTAAATGTGAAAAATGGAAGATAATTTAAAAACATTGGTATTTGAAGATATTTTGGGTTTGCTCCTGGGAGAAGTTTTGACTTTAGGACCCAAAATCTTTAACACTAGAGTCAGAAGTTTTCTCTCACTATAAATGTCCAACACTGCCAACACTTTCATGTTTCACCTCATTTATATCTCATCTTTGTATATAGTGTTTATTTGTTCTAAATTTATTTTAGATGATGGTGTTTATTTTTTATATTTTTTGCTAATCTTTTTTTTTTTCATTTCCTTTGATGTATCTTCCTAGATGTGCATCTTTTACTTGGTCTCCTGCTATGGCAATTCAATATCCTCCTGGGGGGGATCAATAAAGTCTGTCTTTAGGCAGAAATGAGGACAAATTAATGACTTTTCCATAGGTTACTGGTATAAAAAGACCATGTGTTGTTTTTTTATAGAATTTTTTTTATTATTGTCTGAGGATTAAAGTGGTAATTCATGACTTACTTTTAGATGAGTTCACTTATCTGGTTCTGGCTTCAGGAGATCTATTTTTCCTTCCTTCTTGGCCTAAAGAGGAACGCACGTTGGCACTTTTGACACCCTATTAGAAGCACAATGCTAAGATGCACTGAGGAAAAATGACTAGAATCCTTGGATAGTTTTATTTGAAGTTCTGAATAGAAGAGGTCCAATAAGCATGGGAGGCCACCCACCACCTGTACCCAATCTGGATTCTTTCTACAGAAAAGAGAGGGATGTTTTTATCTGACGGTGGTAATGTGTGTTGCCAGGCTTTACGCATTCAAATGTGTCTTTATCACTGAAGTTGGAGACCTGGCTACCAGAAGATATTGGAAAAATTCTAAGAAAACTGCCCTAGATACAGATTGTTTGCCTGTAGACAGTCAATTCACAAGCTGACAACCATCACACCACCCCGCAATTTGGAATTTTCCTTTTTGACATGAAAAATGGCCACCAAGTGACACAAGGGACATTTGATTATGGGGGCCAATCTTCATACCATAACACTTCCTATAGCCCTGAGTTAAACTGTCAGCGTGAGACAAATCCTTTTGTTTTCTTTTGCAGCTCTTGCCTGTGTGATTGTAGGCATGGCCACTGTTGTGACAACCATCACCGGCCTCTCCACGTCCGCCATAGCCACCAATGGATTTGTTCGTGGAGGTATTTCTGACTTTGTTTTTTGGAATGATGAGTAACAGCCTGTCTTTGTAGAATGTCACAAAGAGGCAGGAAGCAGCCCTGACCAGTGTTATCTAGTTCAAACTGTGGAGCTTTATGGCTGCATGTGGCTATATATAACCGTAGCCAGCGGCCAATCATATTATACTATTGTGCTCAGGTTTATTTTGAGTCAGTTAAGAGGGGTGAACACACATCTCTGATATCCATGTGATGGGAAGTTCAACAAGTCTGAAGATCAAAATATGTGTCAAAGATTTAACCAAGTGAAAGCTCAGGTTCCAACACCTTAGTCAAAGACTAAATAAGAACCTCTGAACAAAACCTTAATCAAGTACAAAGATTCATCCATTTTAAGAGATCTTTTTTTCAGGGGCCAAAGGAGTATCCACCATAAGGTATCACATGGCATTCTCCTTTTTGTGACCTAAGTCCTCCATCTTCTGCAGAACACAATTATTGCCTGTTCAAGCAGTGTCTACTAAAACCCAAACTTACTCCTAATATGAGTGGAGCTGAGGAATGTTTAGTCACTTTCACTAAAAGAAATGCAGCAAGAGGAGAAATGTCAGAGCAGATGATATGCAGAGTTGTTGCACCCACTTAAAAGCAGAAATGAAGTGTTTTAAAAACTAGAACCCCTAAACATGCTTATTATTATAAAAGGTGCAAATTGAAAAACTATCCTCCTATCTTGATTTTAATTACGACATTAGCAAAAACTCTTCCGGTGCGTACGGCATCTTCTGTGACCACTGACTGTGTGACGTTACTTGAGCCATTTAGCCGGTTAGCAAACAGACATCACACAGAGTTTGGAGACAAACAACAGATTTGCACAAAGCAAGTTTAGAGACAGAGGAGACGTACTTTGAAGTGATAAATAAACAATAAAACTCAGCATTTGGTTATGGAGCGTGTCATCTTGTAAGCTATAACAGTCACCATAGTGAAGTCAGCTTTAGGCTGGATATTTGCGTTCTGAAACCAGAAGACACGCTGAATCCATGGAGCACAGTATGGTTGAATACCCACTACTCCCACAAAATCCTCTGCCTCTTTTTCGGATTCAAAGAAGGTTTCTTATTCCGTTAACCAACTAGAAAGTACAGCATTCTTGGTCCTCCATCATTGTGTCGTTGCTCGCTGTGACTCTATACGTCACACACCCACCCACAAAAAAAACAACACATCGGCAGTTACTGACAAAAATGCTAAAAACAAGTTATTCAAGTTTGAGGTTGGAAGAATCGGTCCCTTGAATGTTTTGTGGAAGTGCCTCTCTAAATAATATTCCTGCTATGTCAATATTTATAGATTTGATTTCAGTTCACCTTAAACTGCAAGCAGCGATTTTTAGATGACTGATTACAAAGTTGGCAGTATGAATAGATAGTTGTGTGGTGGGTTCTGCTCCAGCTGTGTTGCTGTTGAACACTTTAACTCAAATATACAGACATCCTTTTAAACTTGTATGGCAGTGGGCATCAGAGATACAGTAAACTACCTTACCATTCATTCTCCAACCAGGACTCTTTGTAATGTTAAGTTCTGTTGAAGCTCCTAGGTGGAACTCAGTGCCATACACAGCAAGCTCAGGCAGGCAGCCTATGTACAGTGTGACATATGATCCTGGTACGGAAATAGCTCTCGTATGACATTTCTTTCCAGTTTGCGTGATCAGAGTGTTCTAAAACACATTGCTCTCTGTGGTAGCCTGGTTACTCATGCAATACTTTAAGTGTTTGATGATCACAAAATAGACTGGGGCAGTTTGGACCGTGTATACCTGGGGTCCCCACAGGGCGGAGCACAGTTAGGATCCTGACCTAAATAAAGTTGACCTAAATAAAGATGTAATGGATTTTCTTGTGCCGTGTGATTTATTTATTTATTTGTTTATTTTTTTATTGACAGTAATCCATGTTAAGGTGTAGACATGTTTTAAGGTATACAGCCCAGTATTACAGCAGGAACCCACAAACACATCTTGGCAACATCTTTTCCATAAGCACCCTTTGTTCTTCCTACAGGAGGAGCATACTACTTGATCTCGAGGAGTTTAGGACCAGAGTTTGGAGGCTCTATCGGCCTGATCTTCGCCTTTGCCAATGCAGTGGCTGTAGCCATGTACGTAGTTGGCTTTGCTGAAACTGTTGTGGAACTTCTCAAAGTAAGTCTTTACATCAGAATCTGATTCTGATTCTGATTTCCATGTCCTATATTGGTTGCAGTAAAAGTGTTCCCATAACTAATTAGCAGATTTGAGTTTAATATGATTTTAATCAGGAATTATTAGTATGTGCATCTTGTGCGTACTGATCATTGCAGTTCTGTCCAACAACTTCTCTGTCAGGGTGTGGATGCGCTCATGACTGATGACATCAATGACATCCGAATCATTGGCACCATCACAGTAATTGTTCTCCTGGGCATCTCTGTGGCAGGAATGGAATGGGAGGCCAAGGTATAATACCTGCCCACTAACATCAACAGTGTTGAAACAAAAAGTTTCAGGAACAGTTTTACAACACTGTTGAAGCAAACTAAACACGTTCTGACACGTATAGAAATCAAGAAATAACTATTTGGTTATTTGTTTTCTTTAGGCCCAGATCTTCTTGCTTGTTGTCCTTATCACAGCCATTGTGAACTACTTTATTGGATCCTTCATTCCCGTAAAATCAAAGGAACCTTTAGGCTTCTTTGGATATGATGGTATGATCAGCCTGTGTTACTCAAAGTTTTTTTTTTTTTTTAACCAGACTAATTATCATTATTACTTTATCATATTCCAAAAATGTCACCGTGGCCTTTAGCTGTAATTTGAACTACTTGTGTTTATTTTCACCTCAGGTGCAATCATGTGGGAGAACATGGGTCCGGACTTTCAAGGGGAGACGTTTTTCTCCGTCTTTGCCATCTTCTTCCCCGCAGCCACTGGTATTCTGGCTGGTGCCAACATTTCTGGAGACCTTGCTGTAAGTCTGCTGTGTTCAACCAAAGTTTAGCTAAAACACATAATACATGAACATAGATGTTTAGCACTCTGCTACTGAACTCAGTCTTTGCAATCACACTGCTGCTTCAGGCTGCAATTATTCACATTAAACTGTATTTCAATTTTATCTTTGGCTTCGGTCCCAAAAGGCATTTAATTAATACTAAATCCTAATTATTAAATTTATTGACCACATTCCACTTTGCAGTTGTCTATGGCGTAAGATAACTGTCAGTAAAAACATATGCATAGTGTTTAAAATTATAAATGTAAGTTGATAAACATAAATAAATTTAAGATTTGTATTTGTTCCTTGTTGTCATCTCATACATTTGTGAGACATCAGATGTTTCCTATGTGAGAATACAAACTTAGAAGATACAAATACAAGTTACAAAGTTAGTACTTTACAACAATACAAATAACAAATTTACGAGTACCAATCTACAACCCCTGATGAAACTGTTATACTCCTTACCAATTGGCAGTGGTAATGAGATGTGACATCAGATGTTTCATCTGTGAGAATACAGCTTTGGTTTTCTTCATCTTTTTCTCGTTTAATGGTGGTGGCAGTAATGCACCTGAAAGTTGTTCACCAACCAACTGGAATGTGTGTAACAGCTTCTTTAGGGGTTGTAGATTTGTACTCATAAACTTGTGATTTGTTCTTATAAATTTGGAATTTTGTAGTCGTAAATTTGTGATTTGTACTTGTATGTATTGTTACAAAGTTGTAACTTGTATTCATAACTTCGAAACACAGATGAAGCATCTGATGAAACATCTGCTGTCACATGTATGAGTCAATAATAAATATATAAAAATCTTAAATTTATTTACATTTATTGACTTACATTTACAAATTCAGACACCTATATTTATGTTATAGGTATCTTACCCCATAGTTATCCTCCTGTTCTGGTTTTAATCTTGCTAGATTGGTTAATATTGTATTGTTTTGTGTGGTGTGTTTCTTGCAGGACCCACAGATGGCTATACCCAAAGGAACCCTTCTTGCAATATTAATAACAGGAATAGTCTACTTGGGGGTTGCAGTTTCAACAGGTAGACCTCTGCCTTGTGTTTGCCTTTAGTTATGCAGTTTACCATTTTCCTTTTGAGGATATTTATGTGCATAATATCTTTCTGACTTCAGGATCTTGCATTGTGAGACATGCCACTGGAAATATAAATGACACAGTCAGTTCTCAGTTTTTGACAAACTGCACTGATGTTTCGTGCAAGTATGGCTTCGACTTCTCTAGCTGTAAGAGCCCCGGAACGAAATGCTTACATGGACTCCATAATGACTTCCAGGTATGAAGCAGCTTTAATAAAACATGAACTATTTGTCTTTTTATGCCAACTCTTAGGGGTATTCTTCAAAGATTCCAAATAGGGAGTGCTTAATTGTGTGGGGTGTGGAAAAAATACTGCGAGTAATAGGTAGCCATGTTCCGGGTGATCTTCAAAGGCTGCCTCTGTAATGGAGAAAATGTGCAATATATTTGGTCCATCCCATTTAAATGACTAAATTACGTGTACTACTGGGTGCTGTGGTAAGTTCTAAGCAATGGCTGCAAGCCAGATACAGTGTCACCCATCTCTCCAGACAACCAGGATACAGAAAACTGTTTTTAATGAATGGAGAACTTTTGCTATTTAACTTTTCCTTTTATTAAAGACTATATTATATTAATGCTATATTAATTGTTATTATAAAGAAATTAAGAAAATGGTTGTTTTGTCAGCAAAAGTTCTGCAAAAACTGTTCAACTACAGAACTACATAACGACAAAACAGAAGACAAAACTATTCTTTTATTTCTACTTTTCTGAGTTTAATAAGAAAATATTGCAGCTTCCAGACCAGATTTACATGAAATTTGGTTTGGAATGAAAACACCCTGTTTATCATTATTCCACCGGTTCGGGTATCGATGACTGACCATGTCAAATGTGACAGGTGAGTAGAGCTTCTCTGGCTCCGTTGACTGCAATCCTCTGGTTGATGAAGGTAGTAATCATAATTATTATTAAAAAAAAACATTAATATATCTGACCAGATTAGACCCCGCCTCTCGCCCATTGATTGCTGGAGATGGGGACCAGCCCCCCGTGACCCTGCACGGATAAGCGAGTATAGAAAATGAATGGATGGAATAGCATTGATAAGTTATGAATGTTATTCCATACTCGCCTATCCATTAACCATAAATGGTCAATGCACCATTTAGGGTTAAATCTGGACGTGTAGAGGGCAGCATTTGAAGCAGAACGTGGTTCGCAAATGTTCAGGTGCAGCTTTGATCCGGTAAAGGGAAAATTGCATGCAGCACATGGTGGTATAAATCAGAATTTATTTGAATCAGAATTTTTTTCCTTATGTACACTTTTACTCTGGATTCTACGCAGTGTTTTGTAAATGAGGCCCCATTAGCTTAGTGATGCTCTGGTCAGGGTGTGGGAGGAAAAACCCAGGACACCATCCATCATATAATGACATTACAGCAAGTTAGACTAGCCTGCAACATCAGAATTGCAGTTACATTTTCTTTTTGACTTTGGATTAAATACTCTGCGGGTTGGTGATTTTGTGTGTGTGTATTTGCAGCTGAACATTTTTTGCACATGCAAAGTGAGGACTTTGATGTAAACAGAGTTCTTTTCTGTGGCCCCTTATTTTTTTCTGGGCGAGGGGTTATGTTTAGGACTCAGGTGTCAATTAGGTTTAGGTCAGGGTTATGTATGTAATGGTTAGGGTTGAGAGTTAGGGTCAGAATTAGGCTTTAGGAGGGTTGAAAATTAACGGAGGTCAATGCAAGGTTCTCAGTAAGTATGTAAAACATGGATGTCTGTGTAACATTGCAATGAAAGATGATTATTATTGATGGGGTCGCAAGAGGAGGTCGTCCTTAACTCTTGCGACTGGTGGGTTGCCAATTCGATCCCCTGCTCCACCTGTATTGCCTGCTGGTGGTGGTCAGAAAGCCAGGTGGCGCTGATCTACGACAGCCTCACTTCTTTCAGTCTGCCCCAGGGCAGCTGTGGCTACTAACAAAGCTTACCACCATCAGGGTGTGAATGTGTGCGTGAATGACTGATTATAGTTTGAAGCGCTTAGGGGTCATTTGACTTGATAAAGCGCTGTACAAGCCAATTACCATTGTATATGCATGTGTAGTATTTGCACACAATCTCACGCTTAGCACATGCAAAAAGCATAATAGATTTGTATACTTTGTGGAACAAAACTTCAGGCAATTTATGTTGCCTTTCTATGTTCATTCAGGTGATGAGCTTGGTTTCAGGTTTCTCGCCAATCATCTCAGCTGGAATCTTCTCTGCGACTTTGTCCTCTGCACTGGCCTCTTTAGTGAGCGCACCCAAAGTTTTCCAAGTAAGACTCAATTCATGCATTCATGTAGCTAATAAAATACAATAATTTCAAGCTGTAGACTCCTCCATACTGCTTCCTTCTATTTGTTAAGATGTAAAATATTTGTTTTTTTGCAGGCTTTATGTAAAGACAACATATACCCTTACATTGGAATATTTGCCAAAGGATATGGCAAGAACAACGAGCCTCTTCGAGGCTACATCCTGACCTTTGGCATCGCTCTGGCCTTCATTCTTATTGGTATGGCTGCACACTTTGCTTATTTTTGCCATTTTAATGCCAACTAATACAGCTAAACACATATATTCAAAAGTTTATGGTAAGCATGCCTGAAGAACAATACCTTAAAAGCCTAAAAGGTTTGTCAAGTCATCACATTTCATTCTCTGAGATGGTTTCCATGTATTGCGTTTAAATGGCTTTTTTTAACTGTTTTTAATTTACCCAATAGATATTTTCGTATCTTTAAACATATATGATACACTTTAAATGTTACTACAACTCATTTCAAGTTTATTTTGGTTTTGAATTGATAAAATAATAAAATGATTGTAATAACTTGATAAGGTACTAAATTGAAGTCATAATGGAGAATTTTATATAATTTGTTATAAGATGTTATTTGTTGTATTTTTTTGGTGTTACAGCTGTTCTCCCTAGAAAAAAGGAAATATTTGTCATAATAAAACAAGTTTTAACAAATAGCTGTTCAGTGATATACCAGACTATAAGGCACTCTAAATATTAATGTGTAATATCACTCCACTCCTGCACGTACACGGCTCTCTCCCAAGAGGGAAAGCCATTCGTCTCTGTTGGGAGGACAGAGTAGTTGGACTACACTGCCCTGTTTCTAACATAAGGCCAAAATAAACACAACTTTTATACTGAATGAACTTACTAGAGTTACTGTTGGCAGCGCATACTCCGGATGTGGGCTGCCTAAAGGTTCCCACATATTTGGCCATACTGTAAGCTTGGCGGACTCCGCGGTGACTCTCCGGACGTTTTATCTTTCATAGTTGAGCTTACTATTGCTATTGTTAATTCTTGTGGGAAATTCCTACAATTCCCACACTTTCCGCCAGTGGGATGAAGTGGCAGAACGGATGTTAAAATGTGTGATTAGCTAGCTCAGCACATAGAGCCGTTTCTTTTCCAGCAGGCTCCCACTGGAGGGTGACACAGGAGTGGATTTTCACTCCTGTCCCATCCCACTCCCACAAAAAAAAAATTTGTGGTCCGTCCCAATCTCGGGCCAGAGTAAAAAATAAAGTCCTACTCCTGGTAAAATTACTTCCCATCCCGCTCCCATTCCGAATGACTCCCGCTCCGGCGCCACTCCCATTCTTGTTGTCTTCATTAAGTTTTCTGGCAATGCATTAAACCTGAATGTCTATGAAGGGTCGGTTAAGTTTCTGTTTAAGCTGTAGTAAAGGCCAGTTAAAGTAAAAGGAATAATCATAAATAAATAATAAAAGTAACAAACAAGGAAACAGACCATGCCTATCTTAGTTGAATAAACAAAATGTACAATGTTTCCTTTTACTAATTCATTAAGTAATTGTTTCACATGAACAATGAAGTTACTTTTATGTTTCAAATTGCTGAAACTAAAGAAAAATGCACCTAGCAAGAGATCTATACTCAATGAAGAAAAAAGTGCATAAAGGCATTACTTTCACAATTTAGATAATGTACCTCAGTGGTTCATAAACTCAGTTTACAAGATGAACAAGATGGCTGCTGGCTAGGAGGAGTGTGTGGATTTGTCCTGCAACAAAGGGAAATCTATTGAATATCTAAAACATAACTCAACATCCAAATGTTGGAGTTCTGCACTTGGACACTCAACTAATGTTTGGACTTGTAGGACCATTTCTGCTATTTTTTTATTAAGATGCACCACCAGATGAACTACTTTTTCTTGAGCAGCAAGTTGTCAAATTCTTCAGTAGCAAAGGGATTTTGCTGGATAGTAAAACCATTGCTGCTTGTTATACAATGCCTCAAAAACCAAATGCAAATTTGGATAAAAAGGAAGAAAGGATCAAATATCATCCTTTGATTTGTGAGTACAAAACACAAAATTGAACTGTTAAAAGTTGTAAAAGCCTAAAGGGAACAAATGTGTTTGTGAATGAACACCTCACAAAGAAGAATGCAGAGATTTCTTACCAATCTAGGAAATTATAGGAGAAAAAAATACAGGCTACATGGACTAGGAATTGTAAGACATTGATAAAACTTAATGGATCTCCTGAGCAAGCCAAGCTTTAACCGTCAAAAATGTTGCCGAGCTGGAGAAATATAGATGAATGGACTGTTGAGGTTACAGTCCCTTATGCTTTGTCTATTTTCCTACAGTCATGGCCAAAAGTATTGAGAATGACACAAATATTATATTTTCACATGATCTGCTGCCCTCTGGTTTTCATGTCTGTATGTCAGATGTCATCACGTACGTACAGAAATACAATTGCAATCATATTATGAGTAACAAAAGCTTTTAATGACAGAATGAGTTAATGCAGCATGTCAATATTTGCAGTGTTGACCCCTCCACTTCAGGATCTTTGCAATTCTCCCTGGCATGCTCTCAACCAACTTCTGGACCAAATCCTGACTGATAGCAGTCAATTCTTGCACAATCAATGCTTGCATTTTGTCAGAATTCCTAGGTTTTCGTTTTTCCGCCCATCTCTTGATGATTGACCACAAGTTTTCAATGGGATTAAGATCAGGGGAGTTTCCAGGCCATGGACCCAAAATCTCTGTTTTGTTCCCTGAGCCAGTTAGATATCACCTTTGCTTTATGGCAAGGTGCTCCATCATGCTGGAAAAGGCATTGTTCATCACCAAACTGCTCTTGGATGGTTGGGAGAAGTTGCTCTCGGAGGACATTCTGGTACCATTCTTTATTCATGGCTGTGTTTTTAGGTAAGACTGTGAGAGAGCCTACTCCCTTGGCTGAGAAGCAACCCCACACATGAATGGTTTCAGGATGCTTTACAGTCGGCATGAGACAAGACTGGTGGTAGCGCTCACCTCGTCTTCTTGGAACAAGCTGTTTTCCAGATGTCCCAAACAATCAGAAAGGGGATTCATCGGAGAAAATGACTTTACCCCAGTCCTCAGCAGTCCACTCCCTGTACCTTTTGCAGAATATCAGTCTGTCCCTGATGTTTTTCCTGCAGAGAAGTGTCTTCTTTGCTGCCCTCTTTGAGACCAGGCCTTGCTCCAAGAGTCTCCGCCTCACAGTGCGTGCAGATGTACTCACACCTGCCTGCTGCCATTCCTGAGCAAGCTCTGAACTGCTGGTAGCCCGATCCCGCAGCTGAAACACTTTTAAGAGACGTTCCTGGCGCTTGCTGGTCTTTCTTGGGCGCCCTGGAGCCTTTTTGGCAACAATGGAACCTCTCTCCTTGAAGTTCTTGATGATGCGATAGATTGTTGACTGAGGTGCAATCTTTCTAGCTGCGATTCCTTTTCCTATTAGGCCATTTTTGTGCAGGGCAATGATGACTAAACAGATTTCTTTAGAGATGACCATGGTTCACAGAAGAGAAACAATGATGCCAAGCACCAGCCTCTTTTTAAAGTGTCCAGTGGTGTCATTCTTGCTTAATCATGACAGATTGATCTTTGGTCCTCGTTGGTCATGCCTCTTTGGTCATGCCTTATTTGTCTAATTGTTCAGAAGTATGGGGAAATGCAAATAAAACAATTATTGATAAGTTTATTGTACCTGCTATTGGTTTACTCCCGTTCCCGTCTGCTCCCGTTGATATTTAATCCTGTACTGTCCCAATAATGTGATATTTACTAATGATGACTCCCATCCCGCGTGATTCCCGTGGGAATCACGTGACCCGTGGGATTACTGAAACAAATGTCAGCCTCTACTGCACATCTGTCAGTGAAAACAGAGAAAGACTGTGATGCTGCGCGTCCTTGCAACCGTCTGCTTGGAGCAGCTCAGTGTATCAAGCTCAGTGTCTCATATATAAAACAGTTCGATGTAAAGACTTCTTGTGGCTGGGAAGTTTATAGTGTGACATGTACCTGTATGTGCGCAGTCCGCCTTGAGGATGCGCTGACCTCCAGAGTGACCTACACCTGTGTATGTGGGGGCCTTTACATGAATGTACTTCTACTTTCGACATTACAGTCAGGCAATCTTGTAGACAGCTCAGGGGTCCGATCAGGTAGTGACACAGTGTATCCTCATGCTCTGAATATCCATTGAGTGGAGCGGCTTTGTTGCATACCAAAGTCGTACTTACACATTTTAACAGATTTTTGCGTGCATTGTACCACATAAAATCGGTCAGTAAGCACAACAAGTACAGTAATTATATATAAGGTGCATCCCGATTATAAAGCGCACCATACATTTTTGAGAAAATGTAAGGATTTAAGTGTGCTTTATGGTCCGAAAAATACGGTTTGTGACTAACTGTAATGTCCAAGCTGTTTCTATCTACAAGTATAATTAAACGAAAACATCAGAAACCCCTTATTCTGATGTTCTGGTCTGATCTCAGGACTTGATCAGGTTCCTAATCAAGGCATTTTTGATTGCATTGCTACGGAGTCCCTGACTACATTAAAGCCCTGACCCTCCTTTTGATAGAAAAATGTTTAAATGATGAAAACAGATAATTTGTATCTACTTCTTGTATTTTCTGTCCCTGTTGTCTATGGAATGAAAAGAACATAAAACATATAATCCTTAAATGTTTATGCAACATTTTTTGCTTAAGTTGTCCCATGAAACTGCATGAAAGATATGCCAACAGTTTAGTTTTTATGCTCCCTATTTTTTTTGCCCAATAACAAAAGCGGTATTAAGGAATTTCTTCAGTATTTAATTTAGCATAACATTTTTGTTTTTTAACAACCTTAGCTTTGACAGCACAGCCTACTAGCTGTTGAGGTCAATTTGTGCTTTGTTTTAAGTTCCTGTGTTTTCTCTTGCTTGCAGCTGAGTTGAACACAATTGCACCGATTATCTCCAACTTTTTCCTGGCATCCTATGCCTTGATCAATTACTCTGTGTTCCACGCATCACTGGCCAACTCTCCAGGTAAGATCAAGGTGCAAAAAGGGAAAACCAGCATTAAAGGATATATTTGGTTAAGAATTTTAGTCAATATTGGAGAAAGATTTGAGATTGGTGGCAAAAGCATCAGTCAATACTTTATAATCTGAAGTTAAATTGTGCTGAACTGTAAATATGATTTGAGACGTCAGGATTTGAAACCAGTAACTTTAGACCCCAATGGCATGCCTCCCTGCTGTTGACTCACAACTTTATAGGACTGGTGGGGGTTGTGTGCCGACATTGTGAGCTGTTTCTGAACTATTTTAGCATTGTCTCAAATGTCCTAAACACATTTTGTTTCTGTTAAGTACTCATTGGGTCATATGGAAAGAATCCTCATGAAGCAAAATGTGTTCAGGTTCTGAAAAAATGAAAGCACAATATGCCCGCACGCACACACACCAAGATGAGATTCAGCATGTACCTTGAGATCTTGTCACATTTCTCATATTAGACATCTGCGTTTAAGGACATTTTATTTTGAAGTAAGAAAATGTTTTTTAAAATCTGTCCTCCCTGAAGTGAGAGTAGTGTTAAAAAAATCTGGAGTTGAACTAAAGAACTAGACTAAGATTTGTTTACTGTTGAGAGTTTGTATTTTATTAAGTTCTGTGCTTTTTCCTCTTTCTATACGAAATCCTGTGCAGACTTGCAGGTACAGATTGTTTCTGTTCCTAATATCCCCAGCAGGTCATCTGGACCTAAATGGTACATGACTCATTTAGACCTAATGGGTTTTACTGCAGCTGGAACCAGAAGCTGGAAACCCAATTTTGTGTTTGGATCCCTTTCCGGACAATTTGTGCTCTCCCTCTGGGAACTGTAAAACGTTTATGGGACAAAGAGAAATCCCAGTGTACCGTTTACGTCCTGTGGTTTGTTGTTGACTCATTCTATAACCACACTGCAATTCTACATCTTCACTAAAGCTTCTTTAGTCTAGTTTTCATGTTAAATAAATTTGGTCCTTGAATAGCTGTTCTAACCTTCTAGTCCTGAGTCTAATGGGCTTCTAACTTCCATTGTTTAACCCAAGCATATTGTCCGCGCCTATAACAGCGCTGTTTACTGTTTTAGTCCATGACCTTTATGACCTTATGAAGAGCAGCGGTGCGTCTTCATCTCTAATTCTGATTTTTCTATTAAACTTTGTCCCAAACTTAAAGAGAAACCTTCTCAACTTTCTATGATTATATTTTTACCATGATAGCTATACCACAGCATGGTTCATGCATGGCCAAAGCTTTTCCTTTTTGTGACAAATGGTTGTTTTTGCTACAGGCTGGCGTCCCAGCTTCAAATACTACAACATGTGGGTTGCCCTTGCTGGAGCCATACTCTGCTGTGTGGTGATGTTTGTCATCAACTGGGCAGCTGCCCTCCTCACAAATGTCATTGTTATGGGTCTCTACATCTATGTGAGCCACAAAAAGCCAGGTGAGTTCCTATTTTTACAAATGCATTTATTACGCGATTACACATACCCAATATGACGTACTTCATGAAAACTGTGTTCTGTGGACCATCCTCAGTTGTTTTTAGAACCTCTGCACTAAACTACGGTGTGCTACCACAGCAGAGCGGTATTATAAGCCTGCCGGGCTTATATCTATAAGTTCATAACAAGTATTATCTGAATTTAGGAGCAGAATATAGTATAGACTAAAAATTTTAGATTGAAACGGTCTGGTGGGTGTAATGGACAAGTTTGTTAGCACAAAGAGCTTGACGGGACAGAGTTAATGTTCTACTTGATGAATCAGCAACTGTAGTGAAGGGAAGATATGAACAAAGAAAAGCAGTCTGTAATAAAGCTCAGAGGATTATTCCTGCTCAGAACAATAGAACAGTGACTTTTTGTTAGCCTGACTAAAGTGTTGTTCTCCCTTGATGATGATTAAAGGAGGTGTACCACAATCTTTCCTGTTATAGGTTTATATAGATTAGTATTTACTATAGATTTGTAAAAATTAAATTAATAAGTTGGTAAATGGGGTTGTAGAATCATAACCAGATTGATTTGTTTTCTTGTTTAAATGAAAACAAAGGTAATATTTATTTTTGTGCAATAAATACAGTAAAATGCTTATCATTCCTGATCATTTACTCCTTATTGGTTGTTTGTCATATTTAAAAATTTTTCACAATATAATTTGCCATGTATTTATTGTTTCTTTACGCATTAATAATGAGTAACTATTTTAGTGTCTCCTGTGTCTAGTGTTTCTGTTGAGCAAGATTAAATCGGCCCTAAATCCCCAGTGTTCTAGAAAAGTTGATCAGATCATAGCTTTCCTGCGTGGATAAACTGAATTTGGTGAAAGAAATGTTTTTAAGTAACATGAAGCACTGATGTACCTCGGTAAACAGAGCTGCTCTTGTAGCTCTGAGCACACAACGTGTGTGCACACAGTTTGACATGCAGCTACACACACAGAGTAGGCTTTTTCTCTGACTCTAGCACTGCATGGGTCACTTGACCTTTAGCTTGGCAGACTGATCCATAAACACATTTGCTAACTTCACTGTGTTTTTGTTTGCATGTGTCCGTCTGTGCAGATGTGAACTGGGGCTCATCCACCCAGGCTTTGACCTATCAACAGGCTCTGAGCCACACACTGCACCTCAGTGCAGTGGAGGACCATGTCAAGAATTTCAGGTATCACATGGCAGTTGTCACTGTCAAAACAAAGATCTACAGTATTTTCACATCGAGCATGGAGCGAGCAACTCAAAAAGGGTTTACTGTTCATGGCTTAATTACTATATATTTTGTTATGCAGCTAATTTAATATACACACCTTTTTGCTTTATGCTTTAGTAAAACCATTTTTGTTGCAACTGCATTATTCTTAGATTGGTGCACAGGGGATTTCTTCTGACATTGCAGCCCTTCCCAGATTGATTGGCAGCAGAAATTGTCTTGCTAAAGTCATGGCAGTTTTTTTTCACCAACACGCTACTGAATCTTCTGCTTTTATAGCAGGACATCAATGCATTAATGCTCTTGTTGTCTTGATGGTCCTCTTGACTACATTTTACCAGTAAATAAAATTTATCATACTGTTTCCTGTGGGTTTATTCCCTAAGGTTTGTGTGCACACAGCATAGTACAGTGTTGCTTTTGAGGATTTGTTGGTAGCTATGTGGCTTTGACTGTTCCCATGGCAGCAAATCAAGCGGGGATTAAAAGGCTTCTCGTGGTGCTCTCAGAATGACTTGCGTGTTCCTCTGAGCTCCTGCTTGTCTTCCCCTCTTTGCCTAATTAAGCAAATTATTTTGCTTAAAGTGTTGCTTTCTTTGATGTGCGCTAATCTGTTAGGTCACAAAAATGTCAGCAGATTTAAAAGCTACTAATCCTATAAATGTCATGACAAAGATGTCAGCCTTTAAAGAATTTTAGAGGATTTGATACCAACATGTTGTTAATGTCTTTCCTTCCCCCTTTTTTTATTTTCTTCTCAAGACCCCAGTGTTTGGTGATGACTGGTTATCCCAACTCCCGTCCTGCCCTCCTAGATCTCGTTCACTCCTTTACTAAGAATGTTGGCCTCATGATCTGTGGTCATGTCCGCATGGTGAGTGCCCATTTAGCCTTTTTTAATGTTTATGAAGGTAAGGTGAAGGAGACCAATTATGGTATTAGCTCAGATAAAAATGCATTTTAATATAAGCTTCTAAAGCAGGTGTTTTTAGGACAGGTGGTTATGTGATGGAAAAGGCTCAATGTCATTCTGGTAACAACAATCATATCTATTAGCAGGGATGTTGGTGTGAAAGAAATAAAAATCCAAGTCCTGCTCTGTGCTCAAACTGCTTACACCAATACAGCGTTGCTTTCTCTGTCATCAGCAGCCAATGGCAGCTACAGCCAGGACACTGACCATTAAAAGGCACCTGTTATTTTCACTGTGGTGTTAAGGGATTGTGGCCATTACTCAAACTTGTTGTGTGGGCATAATATGCAGCCAGGCTTCTTCAGGAAGTTCATGTGTGACTTAAATTTTACCTACCCACCCACTGAGGTTGGTTAGGGGTCTTTGTGGACAACCTTTTTGTGGTTGTGTTAGATTAGCATGCCTGAAAGAGCAATTTAACCCATAGTCAGGAAGGAGGTGGGAGGCAAAAACAAAGCAGATAAACAAAATGAAATGTTAGGTCATAAGCAGAAGAAGATGGAGAACAAAGGTCAGGCATTGTACTCATGGAAATGGGTATAGTGCCTGTATTTTCACCATGGCAAGTGGTGCAGGAGCAAGGACTACTGGTCCCTGGCTTCTTTGATGACCCTGATGTGATGCAGAGGAAGACGTTAGTTGTTCACTGTAGAGAAAGGAGAATATTGAGGCCTTCAGATCCACCCAGGTAAGCCTTGATTTATTATTATTTTTTTAGACCAGACACTTATGAACCCTTCTGAGTGTTTTGTTTTTAGCTTTTGGCCTTCCCTTTACACATTTAATTGTGACTTGGAACAGAAATCTTGTTTTTGTGCAAGTGTCATTTGTCATAATTGTTGTAAGATAAGATCTTGTGTAATCACAGGAGCTGCATGAACTATAGTAGAGTTTTAAAGTCCTGGAGAGGTTGCATTCCTGATTCAAATGACAGAATGATCTCCTGAGGCATCTAGGGAGAACAGATTAGGTGTGATGCAACAAAGAAACTCTCAGAATGCAGGATAGTGGGACCGCTACAGTAAAAACCTCAGTGATTCCTAATGGCAAAGAAATTATTGTATGAGCATGCTTGGTGTAAAAACAAACCCCTGCTGGGAATAAATGTTTCACAATTGAAAGGCTATGTTAAGTGGATGAATGCAGGCTCTGTGCAGTCCTCGCTGGCAGCAACTCTCCACCTCTTTGAAACTCTTTGTGGGCTCTCATTTGCTCCCCTGCTTATTGCTGTTGCTTCCATTAGGTATGAAAAGCAGCTTGGCTCAAGTTAAATGAGGTAAACATTCCCACCTATTGGGATTACACTTTACTAGCTGAAGGTTGTTGACCCTTTTTATTTCAAAAGACTAAATTGCAATTAAGGCTTCTTAATTTATACCAAACCATTTCATACTGTTTACGTTATATCTCACAATAATTAGGAATATACAATAATTTTCCTGCAAGCCAGAACATTGAGCTGAAGGTGCAGGGATGTAGGGCAGAAATGCATTCAGGGTGACTCATTTGCTTCTCTGAGGATTGGTTACTGAAGAACAAAAAGTGGTTAAAGCCAGTGACATCAGATTAGATTGTAAAGCAATGCTGTGTTTATTGAATATCATGTTTCTGTTGCATCTGTTTGATTCCCAACAGGGCTACAGAAAGCCAAACTTTAAAGATCTCGCTGCAGACCAGTCCCGGTACCAGCGCTGGTTGATGAGGAATGAGACCAAGGCCTTCTACACACCAGTGTTTGCTGAGGACCTGAGACAGGGCTCCCAGTACTTGCTCCAGGTAAGAAAGCAGTTCAGCTTACCATGCAGCAATCTGTCTGTATGCAATAACTCATTGTTTGAAGTTTGTCTGAATGTCTGCATTACTTTAAACAGTATTGGGTCTTTAACCATTGCAATCTAAATGCCTGTGTTTTTATATACCCAGCTTATTCTATCTCATTGCCTAAAATAATACATTTGAATTTAACATTAGAATTTTTAGACTTATGTTGTTTCATATCATGCTGATGTACATGGGGTCACTATGACAACTTGTTAGACAGCGCTCTTGTTCTTTTCAGTTCTGCTACTGGTGCCCCTCATCATTTTAAGGTTGGTTGATTCAAAGCTAAGTGTTGAATCGCAACAGTTTGGAGTCTCTTACTGAAGTTTTATTAAATTGTGACTGCTATATAGTGCTAAATATCCCATCTCAAGTGTTACAGCTGAAAATGACTAGTCCTCGTGTATGCTGCATCCAGACCAAATGCATTTTCAGCATCAAAAAGGTGTCCAACGCCTCAACTTGGGACACTTGTGCACATAAATGTCCAACGGGCTGTCTAGGCTACTGGAGGACATCAGGGCCTATTTTTCCTCACTCTACTGATTTCTACTGTTCTCCAGTCTACTGTTCTCTAGTTTTGCATTGCATTGAAATGACTGTTGTCATTTCAGCTTTTAACTTTTTGCTCTTTTTTTTTTCTTCATAGTAGGTACACCTGGTCTGACGTTCTGTTAACTGTGACATCATCCAGGGAAGACAGATCACCCGCTATTACCATCTAATGTAGAACAGATTACTGGATCAATGTGTGCTTCTGTGCTTTTTTGTCTGTCTTTTTGTGTCTCTGTCTTCTGTAACCCCCAGTCGGTCGAGGCAGATGACCGTTCATACTGAGACCGGTTCTGCTGGAGGTTTTCCTTCCTGTTAATGGGGAGTTTTTCTTTCCGCTGTCGCTCCATGCTTGCTCAGTATGAGGGATTGCTGCAAAGCCATGGACATGCATACGACTCTCCCTGTAGCTCTACGCCTCTCCAGGAGTAAATGCTGCTTGTCGGGACTTTGAAGCAATCAACTGGTTCCCTTTACATAGGAAATTTTTGACCAATCTGTATAATATGATTGAATTTGACTTTGTAAAGTGCCTCGAGATGACCATTTCACGAATTGACGCTATATAAATAAAATTGAATTGAATTGAATCAACGCTCAGACAGCGCATCTGACAGAGTGGCTCCCGTGGGGAGAAGCTTCCCTGTTCTTTTCCTCTGTTTGGAAAATTGTGGATGAAATCTAGAGTGGCTTGGGTTTATTTACTAAATAATATAATATAATTTGCACCATGTCCGAATTTGCAAATAATTCAGAGGCGTTTTGAGTTTGAGTTTCACCACCCACTGCAGGTGCTGCGCACTGGCAAGGATCGCTTTCAGCGCTATTTGTGTCTGACCTAAGCACAATTTGATAACCTGCTGACTGGTGTCCTCATCTCCTGCCAGGACAACTACAGGTGCCCCATTTCAGCTGAAGAGTATTTGTCCATCTGTCTCAGGTTAATGGGCATCTCGATGTTAACATTTATCAGTGATCCAAAGTAAAAATATTTTTTCTGTCGGAAAATACCCCACTGCATCAGATGGTGCATCCTGCTGCAAAAGTTCAACTCTTGCGTCGGCCACTCTAGAGCTGCTTAACGCACGTCAAACCAAATTTTGCAGCACGAAACGCGCAGATGGTCTATGGTGGATGGCGCATCCACCATAGACTTTGCATGTAAACCCGATGCCCTTGATGCTCGAAAGGCGTTTGGTCTGAACGCAGTATTAATGAGGCTGATCCATAACTAAAGCATGTATCCGAGCACTACTTTCATTCAGTACATGTTTTCAAACTTCCAGCTCAAAAGCAAGTGTTTATTATACTTAAGACTGTAGCAAGCATTATAAGAATGAATGGCTGCATTGGTCCAGACTGTTGCATCACTAATTTTGCCAATTTGATCTAAAGCCACTTAAAACTAAGGCTGTTTAGTGACTTACATTTTTGTTCTTTCAGGCTGCTGGTCTGGGTCGTCTCCGGCCAAACACGCTGGTGCTTGGCTTCAAGAATGACTGGAGAGATGGTGACATGATGAATGTGGAGATTTACATTAATATGATCCAGTAAGTAGAAATACAAAATGAGACAATGGCCATTGTTTTAGAAAAACACTACTAACTGTAAAAACGTATGGGGATTATGGTTTTAAAGGTCCAGCCATGTGATGGTCAAGTTAACTGATATACACAGATATGTGCTCTCTTCTTTTGTCGATGTGGAGGCTGACACGCTACAGGGATGAAGTTGCAGTGTTGGTCTCAAGTTAAGCTCAGAATTTGTTGCTTTGTTCATTGCTAACATGATGTGTTGTTCTTTTCTCCTCCTCAGTGATGCCTTTGACTTCCAGTATGGTGCTGTCATCCTGCGACTGAAGGAGGGGCTGGATGTGTCTCATATCCAAGGACAAGGTATCAAACCTCTGCCACTAAAAACCTGTCTTTTAAAGGACAGGATCTCATCTCTACTATTTATATGGGCTGAGTGAACAAGGAATGCAAAATTATTCAAAGAAAAAATAATCAAATCCCTCCGATCAAAGTTTTTTCCAATACCTTTGTATAAATATAAATTCCAGTAGGTGTTAAAAAAATATATGGACCGAAGTGCTTGCTGTTTACACTTCAATTGTTTACAATAAAAATTTTGGAAGTCCAAAGGTTCCCTTTATTGTTAGTAAAATCCAGAGTGTTCTGCAGGACAGAACACACCTATCTGGTTTATTTCTGTTGGGTTTGATAACATTTTTCTGCAGGTTACGATCTGGAAGCTGTATTTTGTTAATGACTGATTTGTAGCTGGAATGTGGAGATTGCAAGGTTTTTAAACTAAATGTTTTAATTTTCCACAAAACACTAATCTGATGTGGCTAGTAGTGATCTACCGTCCTGTCTTTAATCTTTTGTCATAAAAAAACATTGGAAATCTACCTGCTTTAGAGGTGTCATTAAGCCTCTGGGCTTCTACAGTTTCACACCATAAAATGTGAATGTTTGGATGAATAAAATTATAATTTTTATTATTATTATTTTTTTTTTTTTTCCCAGTGTCCTGTCTAGCAATGTGGCAATAAGAATTGATCTCTTAATGCCAAAAAGAGCTCAACAGATTTTGCTTTCACAAGTGGAGCAAATAGCTTTCGCCATAATGCTCTGCTTGATTTGTGCATGTAAATAGCTTTATTGTGATTCCTGCAGGGAGAATTTCAAATTATATGGACACTACAATGGGAAAGTGGGAGAGTAAAGGAAGAACAAGAAGAGAGAAAAAAAAAGAAAGAACAGGTGAAAGAAAGAAGAGATAAAAGGAAGAGAATGATAAAACGTCCTGTCTGCTCCATCACCTGGAAAGAGACGCAAAAAGAACAGAACAGACATAAAGCAACAGATACAATCGAGTAACACCTTGATACCATTGCTAAATCATATGTATTATTATTTAAGCTGACATGTGTAATGTGATACCTTAAAAAAGAAAGTGAAAGAAAATAAATAAATTATAGGCTTTCTGTATATAAGTGAACATTTAATAACTGGGACCCAGCACCTGTGGGAGTTTGTGAGAGTGCACTAGTTTAGGTGAAAATTATACAGAAGGAAATAGCTCGATAGTGGTTGTGGAGAACCAAAGACCCGCCTTCCCCGAGCACAGAGGCAGGGATCAGGGGACCCATAACCCCGGACTTCCAAAGGGGCCCCCAAAGCAGTGCGCCCGAGAGGGGCCATCACAGGAAATCTGCAAATCTAATTTTTAGATTCGTAAAGTTGCTCAGGAAGAAATTGGAGCATGTGTTGCTTTTTTGTAATACTGAAAACTTATCTTAAAGTCCTGATGTCTAGAGGCATGTATGTAATTGTTGCTTAGCTTCTACATCACAAATTTGCAAAATAAATCAAAAGTTACATGTAGCTACGGTTCTATGAATCCTGGATGCCCGCCAGAGGGCGGTACTGAAACAACTAAATGTTCCCTCCATCCATGCTGTGTTTCAGTAATAATACTAACACTTGTGACCCACTGGATGACCAATCAGAACCGATTGTCATCTGAGGCTCTGCTCCTAAAGAATCTTCTCGTGGAATGCAAGGATTCTAATTCAAAGAACCATAGGTACATAGGTAACTTCCATCAGAGACTGGAGACACTCCAGAAGAGTGGGCACCAAGCAGGTGTTGTGCAATTATACACTGTTAAGTTATTTAATGTTTCATAAATAACTCTCTGTCTGTTAAGTATTGTCTGGTGATGATCAGCTCTTAAGCTGATATCAAGACAACGGTTGAAAGGGATGAATTCGAGCACTAGCGATCTTTTAACAGCAAAACCTGCACACACATAGAATAAAGGAGTGACAGCTTCTTTTCAAGTTCAAGAATTTAATAACAGAAATAAAATGAACATCCAGAGAACATCACTATGTAATGCTGTTTACCTGAATTAACACAATATTTCGATTAATAAATCCTGTCTACTAGGCTAGTGAAACTTAACTAAACTACTAAGCAAAATTAAGATAAAAAGAAGCTAAGCTAAGGAACTATTTACATGCAAAACAAACAAAAGACAAACAAAAGTGGTTGATCATAATCAGAATACTTCAGTGAATCCTGGTTCACTGCAGATCTGATTAACAAAAACATGGAATGGAGTTAAAAACATTTGCCATGTATTTCAATCCATTCACAATGCAAAGCCCAAGTTGAACAAAACATTATTTGTTAAAATAATATTCTGAGGACCGGTTTGTCCTGTAAAATCATTTAAACCCTTACGACCGAGTTTGTTAATGCGATTCTCCCTCCGGGCGCATGGGGTCGCTGTGGCAACTCGGTGGCTAAGAGGTTACAACATAATGTTGCCGAAATTGCCTTGAAAACCGGTATTAATATACCACATTGATGCGGGAATAAGGCTTATAACACCATCGGAGGATGGCAGAGCAGAACAGTTACGCTTTACGCTTTAAAACGGACTCCTTTTTAGGGGTCCGAAACCGGATGTTAGCAAGGCTAATATCCTGTTAGCTAGCGCGACCTACCGGTTAGCCCTTTTGTTCTAAACACCACGGTTTACAAACATTTCCCAATAAACCTTTTACTTCACCCTCAGCCCGCTGCCCAAACCTGTCCTTTTCAGTTCTGTTCAGTTTGGCCATTCACGGAAGCGGCGTTGAAGGAGGAAGTTGTTGGTTAGCGCTAGCGGGCTAGCGCTTGGCTCTTGGCAGGCTAGCGTTAGCCTTGCAGCAGCATGTGGCTAACGGCGTGGTCGGGTCGGAGGCCTGGTCCTCCAGGCAGACTCTGACCCCGGTTGCAGTCACAAGCAGATCTCTCCTCGGCATGGGGACGTTGCTTCTGTGCTGGCTTTTCAGCTCTGCGTTGTCTGGAACCAGCTCCGTCTGTGGTGCGCTGAGAAAGCAGAACAAAGCTAGCATAGACGGATTCCTTCACTTCGGCATCTGTTTTAAGCAGAAGTGAGAGACTTATCTTTGAATCGGCTGGCAGTTTCTCCCTATGCCAGGGAGGAAGGCTCATTCTGACTTAGCTCGAGGCCTCTTCCAGGCCCCCCCCCCCTCTCTTTGAGTGGTGGTCCTCAGTGTGTTTCAGCAGCTTGGAGTCAGGAGAAGAGGTCGAAGAGAAGAGCGGGCAGAGGTGTGCTGTGTCTTTTATCTGTAAGGAGGTGGTCACAGCTGACCTCCTGCCGAGAAGAAGGGACGAGCGAGAGAGGGGGAGAGGAAGGCTTCTCCTGGCCCCCCCTTATCCTTTGCAGAAGGAGTGGACTTTCTTTGTTGAATCATCCACTGTTCAGGATTCAATCTGAGATCACTATCATGGCATAACACAGGAAACTGGATTCTCGTTGCGTGCAGAACACCTCTGAGAAAAATGACACAATCTGTCTGCGTTTTGCCGATAAGTAGAAGGTTCCTTGGCGCTCAAAAAAGTGCGACTGATGGGATCCAAACACCCAGTCAGTTGCAGCCCAAGCCTCCCAGCAGCCACACCCACAACTGGAGACTTTGTGGATATAGGTGGCAAATCCGTGCCCCAACTGAGACAGCAGATCT
This sequence comes from Fundulus heteroclitus, assembly GCF_011125445.2. Lineage (NCBI taxonomy): Eukaryota > Metazoa > Chordata > Actinopteri > Cyprinodontiformes > Fundulidae > Fundulus > Fundulus heteroclitus. The sequence goes on from NW_023396520.1 coordinate 353,150, forward strand.
GTCCTGTTTTCACAGACTAATGCCAGAGGGTTTTCAATTCAATTAAATTTTATTTATATAGCACCAATTCATGAAGCATGTCATCTCAAGGCACTTTACAAAGTCAAATTCAATCATATTATACAGATTGGTCAAACATTTCCTATATAAGGGAACCAGTTGATTGCTTCAAAGTCCCGACAAGCAGCATTCACTCCTGGAGAAGCGTAGAGCTACAGGCAGAGTCGTCTGCATTGTCCATGGCTTTGCAGCAATCCCTCATACTGAGCAAGCATGGAGTGACAGCGGAAAGAAAAACTCCCCATTAACGGGAAGGAAAACCTCCAGCAGAACCGGGCTCAGTATGAACGGTCATCTGCCTCGACCGACTGGGGGTTACAGAAGACAGAGACACAAAAAGACAGACAAAAAAGCACAGAAGCACACATTGATCCAGTAATCTGTTCTACATTAGATGGTAAGAGCGGGAGATCTGTCTTCCCTGGATGATGTCATAGCTAACAGAACGCCAGACCAGGTGTACCTACTATGAAGAAAAAAGAGAGAGAGCAAAAAGTTAAAAGCTGAAATGACAACAGTCATTTCAATGCAATGCAATGCAAAACTAGAGAACAGTAGACTGGAGAACAGTAGAAATCAGAGTGAGAAAATATAGGCCCTGATGTCTCCTCCAGTAGCCTAAGCCTATAGCAGCATAATTATAGAGGTAGCTCAGGTTAACTTGAGCCACTCTAACTACAAACTTTGTCAAAAAGGAAAGTTTTAAGATTAGCCTTCAAAGTTGACGGGGTGTCTGCCTCACGGACCAAAACTGGGAGTTGGTTCCACAGGAGAGGAGCCTGATAGCTAAAGGATCTGCCTCCCATTCTACTTTTAGAGACTCTAGGAACCACCAGCAGACCTGCAGCCTGAGAGCGAAGTGCTCTGGTAGGAACATACGGGGTAATCAGAGCTCTGACATGATGGCGCTTGATTATTAAGGGCTTTATATGTTAGAAGAAGAATTTTAAATTCTATTCTTGATTTAACAGGAAGTCAATGAAGGGAAGCTAAAATTGGAGAAATATGATCCCTTTTGTTGATTTTCATCAGAACTCTTGCTGCAGCATTTTGGATCAGCTGAAGACTTTGAACTGCATTTTGTGGACTTCCTGATAGTAAAGAATTACAATATTCCAGCCTTCAAGTAACAAATGCATGGACTAGTTTTTCCGCATCGCTCCTGGACAGAATGTTTCTAATTTTGGTGATATTCCTGAGGTGAAAAAAGGAAACTGTGGAAACCTGTTTAATATGGGATTTAAATGACATGTCTAGGTCAAAAACAACACCAAGATTTTTTACTTTATTACCAGAGGCAAAGGTAATGCCATCCAGATTAAGTGATTGATTAAAAAGTTTATTTTTTGAGGACTCTGGTCCAAAGATTACAACTTCTGTCTTGTCAGAATTTAAGTGCAGGAAATTTAAAGTCATCCAGCTTTTGATGTCATCAAGACATGACTGCAGTCGAAGTAACTGATTGGATTCATCAGGATTTATGGATAAATATAGCTGAGTGTCATCAGCATAACAGTGGAAATTAATCCTATGCTGTCTGATAATTTGGCCGATGGGAAGCATGTATATAGTAAAGAAAATTGGTCCAAGGACTGAACCCTGTGGTACTCTACAGGTGACCCTAGAGTTTGAGGAAGATTTATTATTAACATGAACAAACTGGAATCTGTCCGACAGATAAGATTTAAACACACCTAATGCTTTCCCCTTATTCCCTACAGTATGCTCAAGTCTTTGTAGGAGAATATTGTGATCAGCTGTGTCAAATGCACCACTGAGATCTAAGAGGACAAGTATAGACACAAGTCCATTATCTGAGGCCATGAGAATATCATTAGTGACCTTCACCAGAGCTGTTTCAGCGCTATGATGAACTCTGAAGCCTGACTGAAACTCCTCAAGTAAGTCATTACTTCGTAAATGTTCACAAAGTTGATTAGCAACTACTTTCTCAAGAATTTTAGATAAGAAAAGAAGATTAGATATAGGTCTGTAATTTACTAACTCATCTTGATCAAGAGATGGTTTCTTAAGTAAAGGTTTAATGACAGCTACTTTAAAAGCCTGTGGTACATATCCATTTACCAAGGATAGATTAATCATGTCTGAAATAGTGCCACTGATCAATGGGAATATCTCTTTAAACAACTTGGTTGGGATCGGGTCTAACATACAGGTAGAAGGTTTAGATGAAGCTAAAATTTAGATAGCTCAGAAAGCTCTACTGCGTCTAAACAGTTCAGACACTGTGCAGGTTATAAAGATTCCTCCAAAGCTGCTTCACTTACTGAGGACGAGGTAATCATGTTTGGGAGGATGCCAATTTTTTTTTTTTTTTTAATGGAATCAATTTTATTTATGAAGAATCCCATAAAATCATTACTGCTAAGGGAATGGATGGATCAACAGAGCTGTGACTCTGTGTAAGTTTGGCAACTGTACTGAAGAGAAATCTAGGATTATTTTGTTCTCCTCAATTAATGATGAAAAATATGCTGCTCTAACTCTGCGAAGGGTCTTGTTATACATAAATAGACTGTCCCTCCAGATTAGGTAGGATTCCTCTTGGTGTGCAGAGCACCATTTTCTCTCCTATTTCCTAACATTGTGCTTCAAGGAACGCAGCTCTGAATTAAACCAGGGAGCCAGCTTCCTGTGAATAATCACCTTCTTTTTCAAAGGAGCTACATTGTCTAATGCAGAACACAATGACGAAGTCACACCGTTAACAAAGACATCTATCTGTGAATGGGAAGAAACAACATTGCTGCTATCTGCAGGGTATTTTTGCAATACTGACGATATTAAGAGGGGGGCAGACTCTTTAAAGTTTGATGCAGCATTGTCCGATAAAGATCTACTATAATGGAACCCTCTTTTGGTGGTGGGGTTAGATTAAACTCAAATATTACTAAACAATGATCAGATAGGACAGGGTTGTGAGGAAATACTGTTAATTGTTCACAATTGATGCCATATGTCAGCACAAGGTCTAAAGTATGGAGCCAAGAGTGCATCGGTTTATGCACATTTTGAGCAAAACCAATTGAATCTAGGATAGTTTTAACGGCTACGCTAAGGTTATCACATTCTGTGTCAACATGAATGTTGAAATCCCCCATTATAATAATATTGTCAGTGTTTATCACCAAATCAGATAAGAAGTCTTACAACTGATCCAAAAACTGAGAGTAAGGGCCTGGTGGATGATACAAAACAACAAAAAGAAGAGGTTTAATTGCTTTGCAATTTGGATGAGGGTAACTGAGGGTTAAATGTTTAAAAGAACTGTAGTTATTAATTGGCCTGGGACCAATTAGTAAATCAGACTGAAAGATGGTTGCCACTCCTCCTCCTCTATCCACAGATCTGGGAATGTGGAAATTTGAATAATTGGAGGGAGTTGACTCATTTATACTAACGTAGTCCTCCTGTAGCCAGGTTTCTGTGAGACAAAATAAATCAATCTGTTTATCAGAAATCAATTCATTAACTAACAAAGTCTTTGGGGGGAGAGACCTTATATTTAATAGACCACATTTAATTTTTTTACTTTTTGACTCTAGGTGAGCCGTATTGATTTTTATTAGATTTTTATGATTTGTTCCTTTTAGATCAGTTTTTGATCTAAGTTTTGGCCGTGGGAAAAACATCGTCTCAATAGGGTAATGGGTGGGTAATTGTACAGAAGCTGCAGAGAGGTGTGTTAAACTACGGCTCTGTTTCCTGGTCTGGACCCTGGGTTGTCAGCATTTAGGAGAACTAATAAATCCGGCCAGATTCCTAGAAAGAAGAGCTGCACCATCCAAAGTGGGATGAATGCCATCTCTCCGGATCAGACCAGGTTTTCCCCAGAAAATTTGCCAGTTATCAATGTAGCCCACATCGTTTTCAGGACACCACCTAGACAACCAGCGGTTGAATGATGACATGCGGCTTAACATGTCATCACTGGTCAGATCAGTCAGGGGACCAGAGAAAATCACAGAGTCCGACATTGTTTTAGCAAACTTGCACACCGAAGCAGCACCAACTTTAGTGACCTCCGATTGGCATGACCGTGTGTCATTACCACCAGCGTGAATAACAATCTTACTGTATTTACGCTTATCCTTATCCAGCAGTTTCAGGTAAGATTCTATGTCGCCCGTTCTGGCCCCTGGCAGGCATTTAACTATGGTCCCTGGTGTCTCCAGTGCCACGTTTCTTACTATAGAGCTCCCAATAATCAGGGTTGCCTTCTCAGCGGGTGTTTCGCTCAGTGGGGAAAATTTGTTAGAAACGCAGACGGGTTGGTGGTGACCTGGGGGCTGAAATCTAGAGCTATGCTTCCTATGAACCGTCAGCCAGCCGGCCTGGTTACCCGGCTGTTCGGGTGCTTCTGGAGGACCACTACATATAGTAACTATGTGGCTGCGTGCTAGCAAAGGGGTCAGCTGTTTTTTTCATAGCATGGAGCTGGGTCTCCAATTCTGACACCCTGGCCTCCAAAGCTACAAAAACACTACATTTATTACAAGTACCATTATCACTAAAGGAGGCAGAGGAATAACTAAACATCTGACACAGAGAGCAGGAGATGGACACAGCTGGTGGTGGTCAGAGGGCCCGGTGGCACCGGTGCATGGCAGCCTCCCCTCTGTCAGTCTGCCCCAGGGCAGCTGTAGCTACTAACATAGCTCACCACCGTCAGGGTGTGAATGTCTGTGTGTATGAATGGGTGAATGACTGAACTGTAGTGTGAAGCGCTTTGGAGGTCGTCAAGACCAGGGCTTTGAACCGATTTTTTTTTTCCCCAATCGGTTCGTTCCGTACAGAAACGGAATTGTAACGTTTCCGGTTATGAGTTCCACCAATAAATTGACGTTCCCGAACCGGGAAAAAATAATGTTCCCGGAACGTTTAATTTCGTTCCTGTCAGCTGTTTAATGCTAAACAGTGTTTCCCCCAGGAATTTGCTTAGGTGAAGCGTTGAGTTGTCGGAGGGGGGGGGGGTGTATGGTGGGCTGAGGAGAAGGAAGAAAAGCTTTGCGCGGACCACCTGCACAGCGGGGGGGGGGGGGGGGGGGGGAGAAACAAGCTTTACGCCTGTGTTTTTTCCTGCCATTCACTATATGCACGCACGACAGCAACAACAAAAAAACGCATGTTACGGTCAAATAAACAGCATATCGAGTTAGTTTTTTTTTTTTTTTTTTTTTTTATGTTGCCGAGGCGGCCGCCTCGCCAAGATAGCGCTACGGGAAACCCTGCTATAGAATTATGTCACATCTTTCTCATCCAGCTTAAACCAGCTATTGATATTGTGTTTGGAATGAGTGTTTCACTTAACAATGGATCGTAATTTACCTCTTATTTAAGATGTGTAGCTCTAGTGGAGACACCACTCTCTCTCCATTCAGTCAGCGAATGTGTGATGTGATGTCACACAGGAAGTGAACCTCAGCCGTCATGGTAACGTGCGCAGGAAAATATATATATTTTTTTAGTTTAACTAGCCAACGAAAACTTTGAGGAACGAAATAAAACCGGTATTTACCGGTTACCATTATTTTTAAATAAGTGTTCCAGTTCCAGAACATAAAAAACAATAACGTTTCCGGTTTTGTTTCTGTTCCCTGCAAAATACAAAAAGTTCCCGGTTTTCGTTTTCGTTCCTTGAACCGGTTCAAAGCCCTGGTCAAGACTAGTTAAAGCGCTATACAAGTACAAGCCATTTACCATTTACCATAGGGGGAGACTTAGACGGAGAAGCGGAGGAGAGAGTAAGGGGGGAAGCCATTGTGGAGCTAAAGCTAGGCTAGGCTAAAAGCTAGACTAGCGCCCTTTTACCACGCCAAAAAAGCAAACCGTGTGAAACACGAGGAGTTCCCAAGCTCGATGTGCAGCTATATAGAATGTTTTAAAAGTGCTTATGTGTTAAAAACAGATGTTACAGCAAAGAGATTTAATACAAAAGCGAAAGACTTGTTACTTACTACTTATTTAAGTAGAACAATGACTAGTGCAAAATTAAGTTGTATTTACCGGAGATGAAGTGTAGACAGCAAATTCTGTCGTGGTATGATTGCTCCCACAGTCGATTGGGATTGTCTGCCTGAATCCTTTTCATTGAAAATTTCCATCTCTTTCTTCGTCCTTCGGTAAATGAAAGAAACGTACATCCTACGATTTGGATTGCCTCTGTGTGCAACCGGGGACACAACAAGTCGTAGGCATTGTTTACATTCTAAAAATAAACTAACTAAAAGCACGCTGTTATTCACCCGTTCGGTCACGGTGGTAGACGAGAACAGTACTGTTTTTGCCTACCAGCGGGACCCGGATGTAGCGCGGACGTAGCTCGTGACGTCACGCATGAATTGGTCTATGAGGGAGGCAACAGCATGTTCACAAAACTTAGCATCCCACATGGAGCTGTCAGCTGAGCCACCAACTTGGATCTGAGATGAGTGAGCCAGCTTCAGAAAGCGGGGGATGACTCCGCCTCCTCCTCATCCCGAAAGTAAGAGGCTGATGCAGCCAAAGACAAAACATCACACTAGTAAGGCATGCGTGGGGGTAGGGCGCCCAGCCGATTTAATTTATGCCTCTGATTGACATGTCTGAAAAGTGGATTTCATCTCTGCCAGTTCTGTCAACAATTGCTCAAATCTGTGGAAAGGCCCCGGTCAGACTCAGCTCTTAGGTCAATGAGACCTTCTGCTGGAGCTTTGAGCGCCTGGTCAGGGCCACCTGCCCTGAGGGCAAATGGTCAGCATCACACTGAGGCTAGAAGTGGGCCAACCATACCACCCTGAAAACATGGGACATGAGACTAGAGTTCATGCAGGGATTCTTTGAAAGCGCCTCCACCGGTTGAACATGTCTAAGACAGGCAGGGCTCAGGTCGTGATCATCATCTGCTTGAAGCACAGCCCCACAATCCATACAACAGTGGGCGACCTCCATGTTCCAAACAAGGCTGCAAACAGAGTTTAACCCAAACCCAATCCACTTGTAGCTTTAATAGTAGCTACCGTATGTACCACAAACGGCATAACCGTAGCCGTGAGCTGGAAGGGGGAGGCGCAAATGCTGTCATCTCCAACAAGCCGCAAACCTAACTCTGCCAGTAGTCCTCTACCGAGGATCAACCCATCGTAACCCTAGGAGGGTGATTACCCCCCCTCCCCCAACTCAAGCAAACAGGCTTGGGGTGTCTGACAATGGAAGAAGCAACTCTAGGTATTTTTAAGTTGAAGCCATGCAAACTGAACCACACGAAGAAGAAAAAAGGAAGAGCTTCTGACGTCAGACTATATAGGTTGTGGTTGAGTAACAATACCAATGGAGTCACACCTATGACATACTGTCATAGGTGTGACCAAACAGCGCATATGTGAAGGGAATATTCAGTTCTTGCTGCACTGGACTCTGGTGGTCAAGAGGGATGAAATAGAACTCAGCTTTGAATACTCCCAGTAACTGATCACTGATAGTTGTGAATATGAAGCTATCTGTTTACCACAGGGAAACTACTAATACTTAATTTTCTCAAGAGTGATGTGTGTTTGAAATTGATATGACAAGTGGACTACAAATTCCTGACAAGCCTCGTATATGCTTAAGGTGAAAAACTGGAGAGACCATCATAAGGCCACAAGTCATTCACAGTGTGGATGCCACAGGTAATGGTTACCACGGTCCTGGGTTTATTTAACTCAGGAAATAACTCGTATGCAGCGGAGTAACTCTCTCCCCCCTCCATCCGCAGCTACATAACATCCTGGACATTGGACCCACAGATGGCCGCCTTGCCTTGCATTACTCCATCTGCACACTTGTGCACTTTGAAACTTGTTGTTTTTGTCCAGAAAATACAGCACTTCTGCTGCTCTTACATAATGACTCCTATTAATACTAAAAACAGAACTTTTGCACTAATATTTTATTTTTGCACTAATATTTTATTGACTGTCCATGTACAATTTAAAACCAAATTTTGCTGCTTTTATTTATTTCTTCACTGCATGTGCCCTCTTATTACTTTTATCTGAATGTTATGTTGTCTGTGTACTTAGTCTGGTAAATATGTCTTGTCTTCACCGTGGGATAGTGAGAAACGTAATTTCGATCTCTTTGTATGTCTGGAGCATATGAAGAAATTGACAATAAAGTTGATTGATTGATTGATTGAGTAAGGAATTTGGAGGAGTCTCTGTAGTATTTGTTCTCAAAAGGCTGTTAGTTCTAGAGATAGGCTTCTTAAAATACCACCACTGACTGCTAGTCTTTACTGCATGTGTTAATTTCATTTCTATACTATACTGATAAATGTAACTCAAAGGGTAAGTTCATTGTGGATTTTTTTTCACACTGATGTTACATCTAACCGAAGACAGAAGTTATAAACAATCAGAAATAAAGTGAGATTGAAATAACACTAAACACTCAAATTAGTCTTCCAGCGTTTGTTGTTGAAAGAAATGTTTCATTAAGATTTGGATGAAAACTTGCAGTGAATGTTGACTCGGTGGCTCCGATGCTGTGGAACTTCCTTCCACTTTCTGCGCTTCACAGCATCTACTGTCTCTTAAAAACCACCTCAAGACATACCTATTTAGACAGGCTTTTACATAATTAGTTGTTTTTATCATTTATTTTATTCTTGTGAATTTTATCTGAGAAGGGTGTTATATAAATAAAATGACTTACTGACTTACTAATGTTTTCTATTGACATAAAACACCTTCTGTTGTGAAACAGCCTAGTCCACACATTCATGCCTTTACTAATTCTGTAGTCGGCTCAACTGAAGTGGAGTGTGGGCAAATTTTCTGCCAGTGAACGTGCAGCTAACCCCTGGCTTTGGTTTCCACTTAGTAATCTTTTCAAAATGAAACCCTTATGGCAGGAACCAATTATGGAAACATTAAGTTTAGGTGAAGAACTCAGGCAGGTGGACAGTTGGCAACAATTTGGTGCATTATTGCCACCTGCTGTTAGTGTTGCAGCGGCATCTTATTACCAGGCGACCATGAAAGAAACATTTACAGTGTTAACAGAAATAGTAGGATAAATAACTAATAATACAAATCTTTTTTCAACTGTAACTGTTTTAACAGTTGGAAATCAGTGACCCTCCCTAGTTGGTTCTCCAACTTTTAAACCAGATTTAGAACTTGTTTCAATTTGATTTTTCTTTCTCCTTCTCTTACATTTGTACTCTTAATCCCCCGTTTTTCCAGATGAGTTGTTGTCCTCCCAGGAGAAATCTTCAGGGGCGAAGGACGTGATTGTCTCCATTGACACAAGCAAAGACTCAGACTGTGATTCATCTAAGCTGTCTTCAAAGACTACCAGCCTTCAGAACAGTCCAGCTGTACAGAAAGGTGAGCCAGCTTCACTACATCGCTCATTTCCTTCATCAGAAGGAATATGGATGTTTTCATAGCTGACGTGGCAGCAGGCAAATATTAAGAACTAGATTATTGCATCCATAATTGTTCAGTATTTTATGTGTCCTCTTATCGGAAAGGTTTTCTTTTAGCTAATCAGTTCAACTCTGTCGTGAGAAAGCTATGTTAAGCCATCAATGGCACCCTCTATCCCGTACGCTAATGCTCCGCCCAGCCAGGAAGTGACCCAGAGACCTTAAGCCCCAGACTTGGACAAATATTCTGGTCCACAGATGTTTCTGACAACGCTGTGTTTGTGTGTACGTGTGGGAGAAATAACGGCAACAGTGTAATATACAAGTGCCATCAATGGAGCCAAAACAAGCATACAATTGTTTCCACAATGCTGGAATACCACAGAAGAACCATATTTTAGCTTTTATTAAAGCCGGTGATGACTGTTGCAGTGCACTATATTACGCATATGTTTTTACTATTGGTATCTTACATAAAATGAAAACATTTTAATTTGCAGCAACTGAAAGTTTTGACCCACTTGCTTCTTTGTCTACAATTCTCATCCCAACCTGTTATTTACATCTGCATGTTTTTAAAATTTAAAGATGTTTCCCCAATGCAGCAGTATTGCTGATGCATTTCCCCAGCATTTGGTTTGAATTCAGCTGGAATTCAAACCCTAAAGCTTTTTGATATGAGGCTATAGTGCCAACAATTGTGCCACTGTTCCCACATAAAGTCAAACATTGTTGATATAGCGTACTTGCACGAGGTCAAGCAAAAATATCATTAATCAGAAGGTGTTCCTTAAAGACAAAAGAGATTAGCATGAAAAAATCAGACTTTACAAGAGTGACCTGTAAAAGACATACTTTCTACAAAGACTGGCTTTGATGGTATTATGTAAAACTTTATTCCACATTTGTGCAAATGCATCTGAGGCATCTACTTTGGCCTGATGATTCTAAATCTGAACTTGGGGCCATTAGATTGACCTTTTAATAACATGGAGTAAAATCCATCCAACATGAACAAGCTGAACAGTTTTGTCTTAAAGGAGCACAGCACAAGTTCCAGACTTTCAGAAGTCTGCTATCTCTGGCAACAAGTTGAAATGACACCAGCATTGTGCACGTGCCTGGGAGAAGAGGAAAAGCATCAGCCGCTGAGAATACACAGGTCTTTAGTTTAGAGGCGTAATGTCGTCTAGGGTAAGAAAGTTAGAAATATTTAAGTTAGCCTATGTTCTCTCGCTAATGCATCAGTGGCAGCTTATACTAAACAATGTAGCCAGCCAGGGTGAATAAGAGCGACCAGCATCTCCGGTCCAAGCGCACACCCAGAAGAACAAGACCCAGATCACTCTCTCATGAACTGACTAATGGAGCCTATAGAGACAGCGATGGTAAATGGAGGAAAACCCATTTTACACGTCAGGGGATTGTGAGGACATGCATGGGAAATAAAAATATTTATCCTTTAAACTTGTGCAATTCTCCTTTAAGAAATTGGGATATATTTTCGCGGGTCATTCGCCAAACCTAACCTGATGAAACCTCAGACAAAACAGGGGCTTCACTTTCTCAAGTTCAAGAGGAGCATACAGTCATTGTGATCTCAGATATAATTTATTTAATAATTTTATTTTTAGCTTTATACGGCACTAGTGGCTTGTTTTTTTTGTACAATGGGCTGACAAGTACAAGAGAGGTGGAGAGACATGCGGCAAAGGGCCACAGGTCAGAGTCGAACCTGGGTCTAAGGCTTCTTTACATGGGTCATGCGTGCTAACCACTGCGCCACCAAAGCACACCCCATTTATTTTGTTTTCTGATATGTATAGTGTCTTATGTTGAAATGTTTACCATCTCCTTACCAGAGTATGTGACTTGTGATTAGTATCAGAAAAAAAAGAGCCAAACAAGGAGGAGCAAAATGGAGATGAATTCCTTTTATTCACTATGCAGGTGAAGATTCTTAGTCATCCAGGTCATGGTCATTTCAAAAAAAGGTAAAAAACAAAGCAACCGGACTTGTTTTCCGTAGTCGAACACGTTTCGCTTCCTCTCCAGGAAGCTTTCTCAATTCAAATAGTCTGCCAATTGTATAAAGCTTGTTACTCCACATTATTCCAAACAAAGGCCTTGTAATGGCTTAGATAACATGCAAATTCAACAGAAACAGGACCACCCCTTAGTAATGGGCGGTCGTTAAAGCCATTAAGCCAGCAGATTGGACCGAAACTGGTCCACTCCTCTGTAACGAGGAGTCGTCAGGGTGGTTATTGGCTTGGCTTAAAGGAACAATGTTTTGATCACCCGAATGAGGGTGAGAGTTAATGGCTTTAACGACCGCCCATTACTAAGGGGTGGTCCTGTTTCTGTTGAATATGCATGTTATCTAAGCCATTACAAGGCCTTTGTTTGCCAATTGTATAAAGCTTGTTACTCTACATTACTCCAGACTTTTTGAATTGAGAAAGCTTCCTGGAGAGGAAGCGAAACGTCTTCGACTACGGAAAACAAGTCCAGTTGCTTTGTTTTTTTACCTTTTATTGACTAATCCTCTAGAAGTGTAGCCTCAGCCTCTAGCAGTACTCTGACTGCCCTCTTGTCTCTGAGACATGTTCCTTTGATTCCAAGAGTAATCATGGTGAAGTAGTTTAGTGTGGAGTATTAGACGCATGCATATTTAACTCCCTGACATGTCCATGGATGTTGCTTACAGCAGGCGTTGGACGGCGGTTCCCTTTAAGGAAACAGTCCTGGCTCACATTTATTGCTTCAGCTCTTATTGTTCATCTCAGGCAGAAATTTTCCAGAAGCCAGAGAACAGTTGAGCTTTGTGCTAAAAGTCCCCAGTTTCCTGCTCACCTCAGGGTCCAGCATTGTAACTTACTGCCAAACAGTTGACACCACACAGTTTACTTTTGGAATGTTTTTATTCATGTATTTTTTCGGGTTTTTTTGCCATCGTCATCTTGATCACAGAGAAACATCTTTGGTACTTGGAGGGTTCATCAATTCAGCATTTCACGTTGAGTACATTTTCTTTTTTGTTCTTTGTTTCATACTTTCCAGATGACGATGAAGATGGCAAAGCTACCACTCAGCCACTGTTGAAAAAAGGCAGGAGACCCCTTTCATTTGGTTGCCTTAACTTTTTCTTCCTGTTGTTCCTAAGATTTTCTACTGTGTGCTGGCTTTCTTCTCTTGTTTTTTTCTCCATTCTCTCACCTTCTGCTGCCTCATTTTTCACTGTAGATTTAGAAATCCTTTATACTAACATACTGTCTTGCAGCCTGCTGTCTCTGTCTTCTGTCTTTTCTCTGCTGCTCCTTGCTGTGCTTCCGGCCTGCTAGCTACTTGGCTTGGGGAGGGAAATCATTTCTCCTTTTCAGTCTCTAGCTTCTTCTGGCTTTCATTCAGTCTCTGATGTCCTGCTCTCTCATATGGCTTTTATCTGGCATCAGGTCATCAGTAGTTACTGTCTCTAAGTGACATTCCAGTTTCTCTGAAGCATCTAAAGCTTCTTTCCTTCCTTGGAGGTGACCGTTATCTGTAGCTTTCTTTTCTAGGATCCTAATTCTGTTTCAGAGCGACCACATCTGCTGTGTGTTGGCTCCTCAGTGTTAACAGGGTTTCTCCTCTGCCTAGATGTGACTTAGATTTAGCAGTATGATGTCACTGATTGGATGTGCTCTGTGTTTTTGCCTGTCTGCCAACCATCTTACAGACAAGAAGAGTCCAACAGTACCTTTAAATGTGTGTGACCAGAGGCTGTTGGAGGCCAGCCAGCAGTTCCAGCAGAAACAGGGGAAGGGCACTGTGGACGTCTGGTGGCTGTTTGACGATGGGGGTGAGTCTGGGATAGGAAGTCAGCTAGAACTTGGTGAACTACAGCCAGAAATCCAAATGGCATTTCTCCAGTGAAGTACCTCTGAGGCCTTTTGAAGCTGTGCCAGTCCTTCAACTTTTAGTTGTCAGAATACAGGTTTGGTACACTTTAAAACATTATTTGAATACCAACATAGACTGTCTCACTGCAGGTTAGGGGAGATGCAAGTTAATGCCTATTAAAAACCCAAATTGCTAAATCAAACTTTCACTGTTTTTATTTTTCACTTAGGAGAATACTGAATGGTGGGGGGGGGGAAAGTGCAATATTTTTGTTTGTCATTTCAGATAGTGAAAGTGTTATTTTACAGAGATTCACAACACATAGACTTGAGAAAACACAGTGAGCCCCCACCAACACCCCCTCCCCAGGCCACCGCTTACTGTAGAAACTTCACTCTAGACTTTAAGGGAGAAGTCCGGTCAAAATCAGAATTCAAACTGCTGAAAGTACTTTAAATATAAAACTACTACATACTGTGCAATAAATTATAAGTTTTTTTAATTAAGAATAATTTTCATTTAATCATGTTTATGTGGAGGAATCCATCTTGGTCAAGAATAGTTCTGTCACCTCCCATTTTGTGACGTCACTCAGCGGACCCGCTGTTGAGCAACAACACACTATTTTCCAAGATGGCGATGACTGGTGCTCTGTACGAAGCAGAGAGTGATGAAGTACTTAGTGACAGTGATGGGAGTTCTGTGGAGCTATCATCATCTGATAGCGATATGGATTTTTTTAGAAGAGTTTCTTGACAGAAACCGGACTTTTGACGGAATCCAGTCGTACCTATTTCCAGTGCAAAGTCAGTCGGGTCCCCCAAGATATATATATATATATATATATATATATATATATATATATATATATATATATATATATATATATATATATATATATATATATATATATATATATATATATATATGCGCGTGTGTGTGTGTCCGCCGCAGCACAGCTTTACCGCCGCTGCGGCGGAGGATAGATATCGCTTAAGTGACTTGAGTTATATTTGCCCCCTAGTAAATAGGGCAGGTGGTCATTATTGTATAAATATTAAAATATAAAAGCGTTCCAGCACATGTTGGGGCGGAGGGATACCACATCACATGTGGTATCCATCCGCCCCTCTGGTCGGTAACCATCCCCGCAAATTCTAAATTAAAAATTCTAAATTAAAAAATAACTTACCAAAAATCCTCGCTCTCATGTCATGTTCAAAACATTCTTCTTCGAAATGGTCACTGCATATGACGTGTTTTCTCTCTGGCCAGAAGTTAGATGGCAAATCCGCTCTCTTCAAGTTGGCAATCCAGCGACAAGCCCGGTTAATGTGACTCAAGCCAGACGCATGTCGCTCCGCCTAGCTCCACTCACATACATCTGGGACACCGCCATAGGAATTGCCTTTATTGAAGGCTGGGCCTTATCAAAAATTCTTGCATATGATTGGATAAGCCACTTGTCTGTCATCTTTATCGACGTGCTATTTCAACCACTCACACCGAAGCCAACACGTGACGCTGATGAGAGCGACGCAGGGGAAAAAAAAACTTTTTAGTTTTTTATGTGTTTGCGGCTCTTGTGGCACGCGTTTTATTGACAGTGAGCTGACAGGAAGAGGGGGAAAGACAGGCGGCAAAGCGCCGCGGGTCGGAGTCGATTCCGGGCTGACCGCGTTGATGACTAAAGGCCTCCTAACATGGTTCGCGCTAACCGCTCCGGGGCGCATCTGCAGCGGATGCGGACGCGCCCCGGAAAACAAAACTTGCCAAATCCGGTCGGGAGAAGGGCGAAAACATGGTTTCCACCAACAAAAGCCTTCAGAGCCGTTCTCTGATGTTCTTTTAATGAAACAATATTAGGTAGATTGGACAACACAGAAGAAATAGCAGCATCAATGTTAACGCTTGCTTCCTCGACGAGCCGCCATTTCTATCAAAACAGTCACGTCATGGTCGCGTCTCCACTACGTCACATCTATAAAATTCCAGCCCTGCGTCCTGATTGGCCAGACCATAAAATTGGTTGGAGAAATCACTTTCTATGGGCGATGTCCCAGATGTATGTGAGTGGAGCTAGGCGGAGCGATATGCGTCTGGCTTGAGTCAGGTTAAAACCCGGTGGCTCATGAATCAGAAAGTTGAAATAAGCAATGTTTTTTCTACTTTTACCAGTTGTGTTGGAACATCCAATGGCCATGCACGTGAGCATTGTTGCTGTAACAATAGCTCTTGCGAATGTCAGTAGTGAAGTCCTCTGGAAATCCAAAAAAATTGTTTCTGATCGCAGCCGTGTAGAACGGCTCCTATTGACTTTGCTTGGAAAGAGCGGAGAAATGTTGTCGCCGCTCCGCTTTTCCACGTCACAGGATGTGATGTCAGACGGCCCTTACTGCCCGAATATGGGCAGTAATGGCCGCCCCCATACACAGTAATCCAGATGACAATTTATGTTTTTATTTTCTTATTGATTAAAGATAAGTTCATTAAATAACCACAAACGTATTAGTTTTAGTTATAGCTAATGGTCCCCTGATTTTTCCTTGTTGACCGGACTTCCCCTTTAAGCAACATGGATCCTGGGCCTCTCCACTCTTCCTCTAGACCCGGTGACCTTGATTTCAAAATGAAATGCAGAATTTACTTTTATCCAAAAACATGACTTTGGATCGTTAAGCAACAGTTCAGTTCCTTTTCTCAGCCCACTACTTGTGAAGCTCCCCCAAATTCCTGAATATATTTTGCTTGACAATCCTCTGAAGACTGCAGGTTGCTAGTGCACCTCTTCTTACCACACGTCTTCTATCCACTCTATTTTTTGTTAATATGCATGGGCACAGAGCTCTGAGCAACAGCTTTTTTCAGCAACAATCTTTAGTGGCTTCCCCCTCCCTGTGAAGGGTGTTGACGACATCTGTCCAGTCAGCAGTCTGATGGTGTCGCCTACTGACCCAGAGTGAGAGACCATTTAATTAGTTTCCAGTAATTAACTTTTTGAAAGTATTATACTTTTCTGAGACACCCAATTTTGGGTTTTTATTATGTGTAGCCATAATCATTCACGTTACAACAAGCAAAGGTTTGGAATAGATCACTTTGTGTATAATGATTATATATAATGTGTTTCACTCTCTGAGATGACAGGAAATAAATCTTGCACTTTTTTGTGGTATTTAAATGTTTTGTGGTGTACCTGTACATGTTGTATACCGGACACATATGGGACTGACAGGATCTGGGCCGGAAGATTTCAATGAAAAACACAAACAAATTCAGTTCTGTATTATTGTGTTTTTGGCAATTTTGGGCTCTTGGTTATACAGTGTCGAGATAGAGGTAACATTTAATCGTTGAAAACTATAAATCTATAACACAAAGAATGTAAACTTTAAATGTATATATGAATACAATACATATATACATCCTAATTTGTTGTTTAAATGTAGCCTAAGATGTGACACAGAGACCAATCTGTTAGAACCTATGGATAAAGATTGATTTCTGTTTTCTAATTAAACTTTCAGTTCCAGCCTATATTGAACCAGCAAAATAATCCCATCTCCTGAATGGATCAAAGGACATGAGACATTTCTCTCAAATTGTCCTATATAAATTAAAATATTAAGAATGAGATGTTGGCTACACTCAGATGGCTATTTTTGTTTCAGTATATTGTCTATATGCAAGGCTATGATGTGACTGTATGTGTGTGCTAAGCAGTTGTTTGCTTTTCTTGCATCAGGTCTGACTCTGTTGATCCCCTACCTACTGACTAACAAGAAGAGGTGGAAGGAGTGCAAGATCCGTGTTTTCATTGGAGGCAAGATCAACCGCATTGATCATGACCGCAGAGCGTAAGGCTTGACAACACTTCATATCCTTCCATTCATTCCATGTAATTATTGTGCACTGAAATAGCTGAAAAGCAATGGATGCCATTTGGGCTTCAAGATTTATTACTAATGTTGGTGATGTAACGTTGATATATCCACCTCTGTTGCTGCATATCTCCAGAGAAACAAACACACTAAATGCTGTCTGCAACTCTAAATGTTTTAATGTTGCCAAAACTAGCTCAGGGTTTCCGCGGGTCATTAAAAATCATTAACAGTCATAAAATTATTATTTTTTTATTTAATTTAATTGGCATTAAAACTCATTAAATGTGATTATCAGTGGCATTTAAAATGGCTTATTTTTTTCTAAAAAAATATATACAGTTGTGTTCGAAATAATAGCAGTGCCTTTAGAAAAATGAGTAAATGTCAAAATTCTTCAAAGAAATTGTACTTTAATGAACACAGATACATTGGGGACACAGTACATTCTATTCCAAAGCAAAACAATTGCGCAAAGTCATCAAAACTTAAATAATAATAATAATATTTCAAATAAAGTAAGAAATGGCATGTTCAAAAGAATAGCAGTGTTGCCATCTTTCCTTGGAAACTCAAAAATGTACTGTACAAACAAAGAAATTCTTGATAAGTGAACCTAGCTGAGTATCCTAAACTAATATTTTGTTGCAAAACCACGGTTTCTGATGACTGCTTCACATCTGTGGTGCATGGAGTCAACCAACTTCTGGCATCGTTCCACAGGTATTGCAGCCCAGGATAATTGCACTGTATTCCACAATTCCTCAGCGTTTCTTGGTTTTGCCTCATGCACTGCACTTTTTATGTCAGCCCACAAGTTTTCAATGGGATTAAGGTCCAGGGATTGTGCTGGCCACTCCATCAGTTGAATCTTGTTCATCTGGAACCATGCTTTTGCTCGCTTGCTGGTGTGTTTGGGGTCATTATCCTGTTGAAAGGTCCACCTCAAAGGCATTTCCTCCTCAGCATATGGCAGCATGACCTCTTCCAGGATCCTGATGTACTGGAACTGATCCATGATCCCTTGTATGCGGTGAATCGGACCAACACCATAGTATGAAAAACATCCCCATATCATGATGCTTGCACCACCATGCTTAATGGTCTTCAGTGAGTACTGTGGCTTGAATTCTGTGTTTGCAGGGCGTCTGACATACTGCCTGTGACCCTTAGACCCAAAAAGAACAATCTTGCTTTCATCTGTCCACAAGATATTATGCCATTTCTTTTCAGGCCAGTCAATGTGCTCTTTGGCAAATTGTAAACGCTTCTGCACATGTCTTTTTCTCAGCAGTGGGACTTTGCGGGGGCTTCTTGCTGGAAGGTTAACCTCAGTAAGACGTCTTCTGATTGTCACAGTACTCACTGTCAACTGAAGGTCTTGCTTGATCCTCTTGGATCCCATCATTGGCTGAGTCTTCGCCAGTTTGGCTATTCTTCTGTCCATTCGAGGGGTTGTCTTTCTTTTCTTCCTCGTTTTTCATTTTTTTGCTCCCATTTCAGGGCATTTGAGATCATTTTAGCTGAACAGCCAATGATTTTCTGCACCTCTTTGTATGTTTTCCCTTCTTTAATCAATTTTTTTATTAGGAAACGCTCATCTTCAGAACAGTGTTTTGAACGACCCATTTTCCTTGTTTTTTCAGGACAAATGCACAGCCAGCATGCCAGTTGTCTTGATCCTTAAATACGGATCACCTGTTAACACCCTTTTTTCCCAGAATACCCTCCCTAATTGATGCCCTCTCTAATTGAACTCACCACTGCTATTTTTTTGAACACACCCTTTTCAGTTAATCATTCAATTTCACAGAATCCACAGTATGCATGGCTGTCCTGTTGGGTTTGTTGGTTTTCTATACCTTTATTTTACCCCCCAGAAACTTATCTGGGGTATAGAGTTTGAAATGTTAATAACACCAGTGATTTTCTTGCTGCTGTTGAGGCACTATTATTTCAACACAACTGTATATATATATGTTCATAAAAACAGTTTTGTCAGATGTATTACCGAATACGGCCCGCCAAGCCGTTCGATCCGGCCCACGACTGGATTCCAAAATTGTGAGGATCAAAGAGAAAATATGTAGGCTTATTCTACACTATTAGAGCAACTAAAAGCAGCAACAACTGAGTCTCTTCTCAGTAATCACCACCATTTATGACTCTATTTAGGCTACACCCCAAAATGAGGAAAGACTCGTTACACTGTTTTGTATTTATTGTTTCACACAGTTTTTTTTAAAACATAACTTTTCCTCATGCCCTTACTTAACATTTGTTTTTTATTTCAAAGTCTGAACAACATGCTTGGAACTAGCAAACTCCTAAGGACTAAAAAAGGAGGAAAAAACGATCTGGCACAATTTAAAATAGCATGGTAAATAAATAGCCTGGAACCAGAACAAAACAGGTTACAAATATTGTTCGCACAGCAAATAAAACGTTAAGTGGGCTATAATCACAAGGCTGAAATGGACTACTATAACACTAATTAATCAATGGCTGAAGTTACATTTCCCCTCTGACACTAACTTTTTCACATCAGGCTTGGCCGCTGTCAGACTTATGCGCAAACAGTCCTCCAAAGACTGGGTTGACAGACGGTTCCTCTCGTGCGTTTTAATCAAGTTCATCTTGGGGAACGCAGCCTCACAGGTGTAGGTTGAACCGAACATGGTGAGCACATACATAGCCAGCGTCTTCAATGTGCCATAGACCTCGGGACAAGATATCCAAAACGCGCTCAGGCTCTCAGCACCACTGAGAGCAGCCTGAGTTTCAGCCAGCTCGCTCTAAATGGCTACCTCGTCTAACTGCAGCATTTTCACCGCGTTGTGATGTGGTTAATAATTTTCATTGTTTTTTCCATCACCTCTTTGAGCTCCCCACTTAGCTTTGCACACAGCACACTTTGATGGATGATACAATGGAGTGCGTTAGTTTTTGGAGCGACAGTCTTTATTCTGCTCACCAGACCCTTATTTTTTCCTATCATGGCAGGTGCACCATCTGTCACTGTCAGGTTGATTTTTATCCAGGGACAATCCATGGCTTTTAAAAAAATCCTCCAGTTTTGCAAAGATGATGTCAGCAGTGGTGTTGTCCTCGAGTGGAAGCAATGTCAGCAGCTCTTCTCGGAAATCTTTGCCATCATAGTATCTGACAAAAACGCACAACTGTGAGATATCCGTGTTGTCAGTGGACTCATCAATAGCCAGCGAAATATATTTGGCTTCCTTGACCCCGTCAATGACAGCTCGCTGAACTTGCTCTGC
The DNA here is from genome assembly GCF_011125445.2 of Fundulus heteroclitus. Lineage (NCBI taxonomy): Eukaryota > Metazoa > Chordata > Actinopteri > Cyprinodontiformes > Fundulidae > Fundulus > Fundulus heteroclitus. The sequence continues at coordinate 373,666 of NW_023396520.1, forward strand.
CAAAACGTGTACACAAGGTGCATTAGTTGAGGCAGATAGAGGTACTTGTTTGACAGATGCAATAACTCTGTCTATTGATTTGTCGGGGGCAAGTTCCTCCAGAACGGTGATCATGCACTCCTTTAAAACCTCACTTTCAGTGAAAGGCCGGTTATGTCTGCAAAGCACCCAAGCAGTCTGCAGGGATGCACACGTTACTCTCTCTTGTTAGTTAAAGTTCAAGTAATAATGCCACTTGCGTGGGAGTAGGCAGATTTCAGTACGGCGATTTTTCTCTGACGCGCCTCTGACTGCTCAGGATATGAAATCTTAAAATTTGAATGTTTAGTGTGGTGGTGACGGCGCAGATTGTATTCTTTTGCAACAGCAACAGTTTTGTTGCAAATTAGGCATACTGGTGAGGCATTGCGGAAGGTTGGCATGATAAATGCGTACTGTTCAGTCCGGTCATCATTGAAGGACCTGTTTTCAATATCAACTTTGCGTTTCATAGCCTTTGAGAGTGCCATTTTACCTCTGTTAAGAGACCCTCTCCTGTCACTTCCTCGGTGTTTGTTTTTCAAGTGCTCTATAAGTAAAATTGACTTAATTGTGTTGAGGTAAAATATCTGTCACCCCTGGTGGTTGTCTGTGGTATAGGTGATAGGAACCTGACTCATAAAGGCCTTCAGTTTTGTAATGAAATGGAAAAAGTAGTAACGATAATCATCCATCATAATGTTATACCAAAATTTGATTTTTTTAATTTAATTTTTATTTAAGTGTCCGGCACCCAAGGAGATTGTCTGGTAAAATTCTGGCCCTCTGACAAATATAGTTGATGACCCCTGCCTTATGTTTTTATGATGTTCGGAAAAGAAGCTTGAGGCGGATAAAAAGCTAGAGAATAAGATAATGCAAATTTAAACAAAAGTGGGTGGAAAATGAGGAATTCGGGACTTGGCTGCAGCCTGCCCACGGTAAAGATGCCGTGTTTGTAAAACAAAATTAAGCTTTGCACAATGGGTGTCAATGCTTCATGATCTCACATGAAGTTGGACAGCCAGTAGTGTAGTCCAGGGTATACGTGGGTATGCGGCGTATACCCACTTATTTTTCAGTCAGAATTACGTATACCTACTTCTGGAGCGATATTTGTGCCTCTTGTTTAAGCAGGCAGTGAGACAAGTATGCAGCATTTAAACATCACACGCGCTTGCTCAAAACCTTTTCGGCGCGCGCTCAAATCTACTAAACCCACTATCCTTGTGCTCAGTTCCGTGTCTGCTCAACCTGCTCCTTCCACGCTCAACACCAGCTGTGCCCTCGCTCGACTGTTTCTCTGCTCACGTTTCTTTCCATCCAATCAGAGTATGGCTTGCAAATACTGCATTCAGATGGATTAAATCAAAACACTGTAGCTTTTGGCAGAAATTACCAAACATAACGGTGGGATTGAAGAAAAAACAACAACCAATAAACAGTTTAATATTTTAGCCTAAAATATTTAGTCTAAAATAATTCCTTTAGTTACTAAGTGAGGTGTAAAAAATGTTTTTGTCTCTTTTTTTTCCAGCTTCTGGGAGGTGATGCAAAAGTTTCTTGTGATCATAATCATCATCATTGTCATCATTATTTAAAGAGCAGTTTAACACGAGGTAAAACGAAATAACATCTTATAAAATGACTTGGGTAAAGACTCAACAATTAATAATAATAATAATAATAATAATACTAATAATAATAATAATAATAATAATAATAATAATAATAATAATAATAATAATAATTTTTAAATAAAGAACTAGTCGGCACAGCACAAATACAAGTACCAAGAAAAGTTGAGAAAGATAAAATCTCAGTAAGGTTGAAGTCCAATGAGTAAAAATGGCTTTTAAGACAGGTTTTAAAACTGGAAAGCAGAGGTGCCTGTCAAATGTACAAATGTAAGTAGTTCTATAACTTAGGGGGGCCCAATAGAGAAGGCCCTGTTCCCTCTAAGCTTCTGCTCAGAACTGTGAATGACCATGAGCAGTTGGTCAGCAGACGTGAATGAGCAAGCAGGGTTGTACAAGTGAAGAAGAAGCTCATTTAAGTAAGGTGAGCAAAGCTGTTTAAAAGCTTAAAAACAAATCGAAGTTCTTTAAACTGAACTCTAAGATAAACGGGCAACCAGTGAAGGGAGGCCAGGATGGGGTAATGTGCTCTGTTTATGTTTTTCCATTAATAGGTGTGCAGCAGCATTTGAACCAGCTACAGACATTTGAGTGAGGACTGACCGATTCAGAGATGGAGAATTACACTAATCCAGCCATGATGAAGTGAAGGCTTGGAGTAGTGTTTCCATATTTTTGCTTTGAAAGAATAGGTTTTACCTTTTGCTTTGTTCCTTAAATGATAAAATTTCTTGACAGTCAAACAAGGACCTCAGTTAAGTTTAAAATCACCGTCCATTTTTAAATTGGTGTTTATAAATTGGGGCTAAACATTCATTGCCAAGGGGTCTAAATCAACAGGATCAACACTTCTTTGGGTGTTTCAACTGGTATATTTGATAATTCATGATTTGCAAAGACAAAGTGAATCGGGTTTTGATGGTCTCCTCGTCAATACCTTTATCTCTTTCTATAGATTCTCATTCAATTCAGGATTTTCCATATGCCTCATCATCTAGGTCTATATTGAAAAACCTACAGTAAAGTAATGAAATGTTTATTCTGGATATAGTGTAGGAATTCCTTCAATATAAACCAAAGAAAAGTTTACATTACCTGCCAGAAGCTGGAAAAAATCTTTAAAAAAGAGACAACAGTATTTTCACACCTCACGTAGTAGATCAAGGAAATATTTTAATCTAAATATTTTAGGCTAAAATGAGTAAACACTACTGATGGATTTTTGGCTAAACTAAATAGAGCAGTGCTACATGTCATTGTTTCTAAAACGGCATTTTTCTGTGCTGCGTCTAAAAGGGCAAACATTGATTCACTACACCACTGCTGGACAGCCACAGATCAGCTGCAAGGGGCAGACAACAGTTAATAATGTCATGTTACTTTTCTGTAACCAACGCAGTCATGTCCGCAGTACCTACCGCAACCAGCACTAACAGCACAGCAGCTGGAGCAAGCTCTACCGCCACTAACGTCGGGAAATCAGACGGTCTTCGAACAACATTTGGATCCAATGCAACACTGCATGCGGTGGTGCTCTGGTGTCTGAACACAGCCATCAACAAGTACCCATGGCTCTCCTAAATACACACACACATATATATGATAGATACAGGGGTTGGACAATGAAACTGAAACACCTCTCATTTTAGTGTGGGAGGTTACATGGCTAAATTGGACCAGCCTGGTGGCCAATCTTCATTAATTGCACATTGAACCAATAAGAGCAGAGTGTGAGGGTCCAATTAGCAGGGTAAGAGCACAGTTTTGCTCAAAATATTGCAATGCACACAACATTATGGGTGACATTCCAGAGTTCAAAAGAGGACAAATTGTTGGTGCACGACTTGCTGGCACATCTGTGACCAAGACAGCAAGTCTTTTTGATGTATCAAGAGCCACGGTATCCAGGGTAATGTCAGCATACCACCAAGAAGGACGAACCACATCCAACAGGATTAACTGTGGACTCAAGATAAAGCTGTCTGAAAGGGATGTTCGGGTGCTAACCCGGATTGTATCCAAAAAACATAAAACCACGGCTTCCCAAATCACGGGAGAATTAAATGTGCACCTCAACTCTCCTGTTTCCACCAAAACTGTCCGTCGGGAGCTCCACAGGGTCAATATCCACGCTATAGCCAAACCTTTGGTCACTCGTGCCAATGCCAAACGTCGGTTTCAATGGTGCAAGGAGCGCAAATCTTGGGCTGTGGACAATTTGAAACATGTATTGTTCTCTGATGAGTCCACCTTTACTGTTTTCACCACATCCGAGAGAGTTACGGTGTGGAGAAGCCCCAAAGAAGCGTACCACCCAGACTGTTGCATGCCCAGAGTGAAGCATGGGGGTGGATCAGGGATAGTTTGGGCTGCCATATCATGGCATTCCCTTGGCCCCATACTTGTGCTAGATGGGCGCGTCACTGCCAAGGAGTACTGAACCATTTTGGAGGACCATATGCATCCAATGGTTCAAACATTGTATCCTGAAGGAGGTGCCGTTTATCAGGATGACAATGCACCAATACACACAGCAAGACTGGTGAAAGACTGGTTTGATGACCATGAAAGTGAAGTTGAACATCTCCCATGGCCTGCACAGTTACAAGATCTAAATATTATTGAGCCACTTTGGGGTGTTTTGGAGGAGCGAGTCAGGAAACATTTTCCTCCACCAGCATCACGTGGTGACCTGGCAACTATCCTGCAACAAGAATGGCTTAAAATCCCTCTGGCCACTGTGCAGGACTTGTATATGTCATTCCCAAGACGAATTGACGCTGTATTGGCCGCAAAATGAGGCCCTACACCATACTAATAAATAATTGTGGTCTAAAACCAGGTGTTTCAGTTTCGTTGTCCAACCCCTGTAAATAGATATAGGAGAGTCAGGTACTTGTTGATGGCATTAAAATTATTTCTAAGAGCATTAAAAGATCATTAAAAAGCATTAAATTAGTTACTCATTCCTGTATAAACCCTGTAGCTGGTTGGTGTTAAAACGTTAAAATGGCCACCGTATGCCTAGGAGGAAGGAAAGAGATCTAGTGTCAAAAGCAGTCTTGATTGTTTAGAATAGTATTTTTAGACCAAGCCAGAAGCTGAGGCATTAAAGCAGCCGTGTTTGAAAGGGCAACACATCCTGGGAATATCCTGTCTCTGCTAGGGTTGGCCTTCTCTGGATTGCTTCATAACAGCCACCAGGGATTCACCAAGAAGGCCAATTTCCTTTTTTATGCTAAGAATCAAACATAACTGTCTTATCAGTGACTGACAGAGTGCTCTAATACAGCACCGACCTATTGTTTAATCTTTAAGAGATTGACAAAACTGTCTTTCTGATTACTGGATGCCAAGATTTAATGTCTGTGTGCTGACATCTTGGCTTCTGATTATTTTCTGTTCCCCCTTAAAGTTTAAAATAATTTGAAAGAGTAGGTAGCTGTAATGTTTGTGAGACGGATGTTGCAGAGAAGGTTTAGTTTTGTGAGTACTTGAGGCTGATGGAGACAAGTTTTCAGGGTTGGAGAACAGTACCTGCAAATAAATGTAGAGCATTAACACTATTCCAGGTTCCAGTGTTTGTGTTATGCTGAAATGAAGTGTGTTGATTCTTTCCAGTAGGGTCACATCCTGTGCTTATATAAACTTTTTATTATATCCCTGAAGTCAATACCTGTTCCCTCTAAACGATGGTTTAGTGGGGCAGCTGTGCTCAGGTTCGCTGGCCATGTGTACAGGAATGGGCACTCACTTTTGTTCAGTTGTTCATGGATTTTAAAGGAATCGTGTTTTAGGACTAGATCAAGGAATTCAAATTTCTGAATCCTTCACCAAGCTGGGCACAGATTGGAAACTTAGTCTGTAACCTGACAGAGCAGATTTCCACTCTGCCACCACCAGGCTGTTGGAAACATTTGGAAGCAAAACAACTATTAAAATTAAACCAGGCTTCATAGATATTTGCAAAACCTTGGTGCTTTGATGTTTTTTTTTTTCACTGCAAAGATGACCCTTGTGTTATCTGGTGTACACTCCCACTTCCAGTGTGCCATAGTTCTTCCAGCTGTCTCCCACTTCCTTTTGTTGGCTAAAATTAGCTGGGTGCTACAGTAGCAATGCAGGCTTTGATCTGCACAATACAGGGTGCACTTTGTACTTCTCAGTTCGACACAGAGGATTTCAAACAGCCTCATTTAACAAACACTCAGCACTTTGCTGTTTCTCCTCCACTTACTGTTTGCTTTTACGGCATTACATCACATGACGTTAAACTGAATTTTTATGTTTTACTACCATGCAACACTTTCTGAGGACTTGAAAATATTTGTTTTGCTTCCATCAGTCATTCAGAAAGATACGGGGTGAATGCTTGAATGATGCAGCATTTTCTTTCTGGTGATCCTAAAAAACACTCCTCATCTCATTTATATGCCCCAGCAGAACATGGTTGTCTTTTTAATCTTTCTTCCCTACCAGTTGGAGTGTTTCTATAGATTGCTACCATGCTTGTTTAGCACAGAGGGTTTCCTGCAGCTTTACCTCAAAACCTTTGAAAAAGCCAAGCAGAGCTATAGACCGTTGTAATGACTCTAGGGCCGCTGTCATTGGAAAATCTTGGAAATATTCAAGAAATACATTAATAGTTGTTGATTTCAGAGACACACTAACACAATGGGCCTGGGACGTGTACAGGAGGGGAAACGCCATCAGGCACTCTGCTGCTTTGAAGTTGATACAGAAGGAAATTAATCGGGAGCAGCTCCAAGCAGAACTCGCTGCACCTGCCTTCAGCAAAGTTCTTATTTGAAGCAGAAACCATGCCTCTGAGTAACTTTGTCTAACACAGCTCTTTGACTTCTGTGTATTACTTTTTATTACTTTTTGTTCAGGATGGCAACTCTACTGAGCAAGTTCAGAATAGACTTCTCCGACATCACTGTGCTTGGGGACATCAACACCAAGCCCAAGAAGGAGCAGTAAGTTCTCTAGCAGAATCACAGCTTCTGTCACTAAAGTCACTAGTTTACCCACCACCACCCCAGAACATTACAACCACTTGACTGGGTCACTTCTGAAGTCAAGTTTAATTCATGTAACATTTTCTAAAATATTTGCAACCGAAATCAGTGGGAATCTGTTCCAAATGAAGCAAAGTGTTTCCTTTCTGAAATGGTTTGGAGCTTCTTCAGAAATCATTTTTTGTTTTCTGGAGGATCCTCGATATTTCAAAAGCTTCTGGTTGACACCGAGATAAACAGGGCTGCAATAAACGCCACACCAACACGAGTTTAACTAAGCTTGATGTTGGTTGATCAGTAGTCTCACCAGCAGATACACTTTTGCACATTTGGAATGTAATTATTTTGATTATTGTAGTCCCATTCAGGTCACTACTTCACAAATAGCACGGAGCACTTTTGTCTGAAAACTGGGAACAGTTGTTCTGATTTATTTTTTCTTTAGATATTTGTCATTCATTTAAACACAATGTAGTTTTTCTCTTTGCATGTGTCAGACTGAAAAAAAAGGATAAAAATGTGGTCAGTCATTCCAGAAAGTGAAACTCATACAAAGCCTTTTTTTCCTGTCATTTTGATGATTATGATTTATAGATGACGAAAATCCAAAATTCAGTGTACCAGAAAAGACAACAGCAGAAGTGAACTAAATGTTTGGTTCACTGCTGCCCTCTAGTGGTGAATATACATTATTAGATACCAACATAGGGGCATTTTGACAACACAGACTTAAACATATCGTTGGATCTTCCAGAATTATAATTCTAAAAGTCTTCGACCTAAACTATTCCTTGCTTTTTAAAGAGCCAAACGTTAGCTTTTCCTCTAGCTGTCATTCTAATTTTGTCTTTAGGGTCAACAAAACGTTTCGGATTGGTTTTGTGTCTAATCTGTATGTTTGTTGACATGGTTGCTAATTTATCAACACTGCTCATAAATCCCATCCAAACACATACACAAACCAGTGGGACTTTTAGTCTACCCTTGTCACATTCAGGTAAATGTGACTGAACATGGATGTCTGCACCCATTGTCATATTGTTAATGATGAAGCCTCTTTTGTGACACAGTGTGGCAGCCTTTGAGGAGATGGTTGAGCCGTACCGGCTGAAGGAAGACAACATGGAGTTGGAGGCAGCTGAAAGGTTGAAAAACAGTGAACCATGGAGAATCACAGACAACGAGCTGGAACTGTACCGCGCCAAGGTCTGCACACCTTCACTCGCATTAGCACAGATTACCCTTTGGTACAGTGACCACAGCTTATGCAATTAGCACAGAATCTGATCAAAACCAGCACGACAGTAGTGAGGTAACTCACCTAGAAAACATCCTGGTAATCCACTTACTGAAAGGGTCTAAGAAAAATATTTTATTTAGTGTTTTTATTTTATGGGGAAAAATGAAAAAATCCAGTGATTTTTATTTGCAGCTTTGTGTTGAGCCAGGTCTGTAGGGGGTCCTTCAGTCTAGTCCACTATCAATGTGCTTAATTTTAATCCAATTTTGATTAAACACAACCCTGTCCACGGATGATCTCCTCACCCAGGATCCGTGTCAGTGCCCAGTCTGGGTGTGACCTGGTGTTCAGCCTAGATCTGCAGCATGTTTGGGTCTAACTCTCTGTTCTGTTTGTTTCCCAGACCAACCGTCAGATCAGGCTCAACGAGCTGCTGAAGGAACACTCTGCCACAGCCAACCTCATCGTCATGTAAGCTGTTGTGTATCCACCGCAGAGATTTATTGTCTTGATTGTAATAGCAATTAATGAAGTTCAGCGTGTTCTTGAGCTGGGACGGAGGTCAGTACTCCAAGAAAATGTTGGTTATTTCAGCAGCGGGCATGCAGCTCTTGGCTAGCCGAAACGCGGTTGGAGCAGGCAGCTCCGAATCGTAGTCGAGTCCCCAGCATGCAAAACTCAGCCCTGCAGCGGGCAACCTCACCTCAGTTTTTGATCCCAGCTTCGGTGAAAAGGGTCCTGTGTCGGCTCCTTCGGAGGCCACTCCAGGCTGTCTGTAGTCAGTTTTCTGCAACAGCTGAGAAAACAAAACAAGGCTGGTATAGATGGATTCTGTCACTTCGGCATCTGGTTACGCAGAAGTCAGACTGCATACTTAGCTTCGATCAGCCGGCAGTTCTCCAAGCCTGGTCAGGTCCTCTGGACGAAGAGAAATCCCCCCTTTGTCACCCCAGGCAGAAGTGACGGGACTGAGAACGATTGTCTGTGGGAGAAAAGCTTTATATCTGATGGCACCCTGCTGAGGGGACAGATCCTGGTACCTGTAAAAATCCTGTTTCATTTGTTCTTTGCCCATGGCTTGATAGCACAACACATAAGTAGAACATTGTGCAAGTCCAGCCTGGGAACTCAGAAGACAAGCAAACTTGTTTAATACTGCTTTGTTTACAATTTTTTGTTGTTTAGCAAACACGGAATTACCATAATTTTTGGACTATAAGGCGCACTTAAAATCCTAAATTTTTCTCAAAAGTTTATGGTGCGCCTTATATATGATTACTGACCGATTTTATGTTATACAGTGCATTCAAAAATCTGTTAAAATGTGTAAGTACGACTTTGGTAAGCAAATGAGCCGCTCTGCTCAATGTATATTTGGAGCATTACGGTATACTGTGTCACTACCTGATCAGACCCCTGAGCTGTCTACAAGACCGCCTGACTAATGTCAAAACTAGAAGTGTATTCAAGTTAAAGGCCCCCACATATTCTGGCGTAGTTCACTCCGCGGAGGTCCGCACGTACTTGAGGCGGACTCTGCGCGGACACCGCGTATGCCGTCGTAAAATTTTTACTCTGCATGCATCTGTATGCGCGGTATCACACTATAAACTTCTTGGCCACAAGAAGTCTTTACATCAAACTGTTTTATATGTGACACCAAGCTTGGTACACTGAGCTACTCCAAGCAGACGGTCGCAAGGACACGCGGCATCACAGTTCCTCTCTGTTCTCACTGACAGGTGTGCGGTGGGAGCCTGCTGCAAAAGAAACAGCTCTTTGTGCTCAGCTAGCTAATCACAAATTTTACCATCCGGTCCGCTGCTCCGTCCCACTGTCAGAAAGTGTGGGAATTGCAGGAATTTGACACAAGAAATGTAGGCAACAGTAAGCTCAACTATGAAGGGTAAAACTCGGTGCACCTTATGGACCAAAAAATATGGTAGTTCTGTGTTTTTTTGGGGGTTTTTTTGGAGGAGAGAGGGTATTTGATAATTGCACGTCAGTGGTTCTATTCTGAATAAATAGATATATGCACACATTATGATCGGATTAACTGATTGTGTGCATGTAAATATAGCTACTGTCTCTGTGGTATAAGTTAGATTTAGTCCTACTTTTTGTTTTCTCTATTAGATATGGGAATGGTGAAACTTGAGATGTCTCCATTTGTAGAATATTTCAGATACATGAAAGATAATATTGACTGAGCAGTTTTCCTGATGCAGATAAAATGGCTGCAATGTGTTAAAAGCAATGGATGAAATTTAGGTTCTGCTGTATAAACCTGGATCAGCCTCAGTTCCTGCAGGAAAACGCTGTTCTTCCTCCACTGATAGGAGAACTTACAGGGACGGTTTAAATTCTGCTGCCCTCTCCAGTGGGCATCATAAAGGAAGGCAGATGTTTGGGATGGTAACCTACATTCAGGGTCAGTTTGCTCTCTGAGGCTGACCTCTGCTCTGGACTTAGATAACAAATGCCTACTATTAGTGTTTTGATATGCATTTAATTGAAGAGGGTGAATTTGATCAGACATAATGTTGAAATGCATGGCAAACTGTCAGTAATGTTCAAAGAGTTGAAAGGCTAAAAAATTTGGACAACTGTGTTGGGATGTTAATCAAAAGTCTTGTTCCTCTCTCCAGGAGCCTGCCTTTAGCTCGGAAGGGTGCAGTCTCGAGTGCCCTCTACATGGCGTGGATGGAGGTGCTGTCCAAGGACCTGCCTCCCATCCTCTTCGTGCGTGGCAACCACCAGAGCGTCCTCACTTTCTACTCTTAGTCCTAGCACAGGGGAAAAAACCTGTATTTATAAGTCTCACATTCACCTCTGCGACTGGAAGCAAAGCCACACACATGTCCCAGTTAAAGCCCAAAGTGAAAGGTGCACCATCACACTCCAGAGACTGTAGAACACATCAATGATATATGAAAGGAAGCGATACTGGTTGAGATACTTAAAGAATCTTTATTTGAAAAAGGAATGTCAGGGTCAGGGAGGTACTGCTAAGGTTGCCCTCTTGGCTCTCTTCTTTACTATTTATTCAAAAATGCCCTTTTTTCTTGTAGCTTTAGTTTTTTCGAATTTTGTGCAAAAATGAATTGTCATTTCTGTTGAAATTTCTTTCTCTCAGGCTCTAAAGCAGGCATGCACAACATTTTTACTTTGTTCTCATGATATGGAATCTCTTTGGAAGTTATTAGGATGACTTGTCATGTCTGTTGCAGCAATAATCACCTAGTTTTTATTTTGTTTAAATATTGGAGAGAACCACAGGATGCTTTGCAACACCTAAAGCCTTACAGATGTGCCTTTTGGTTGGATCTGATCAAGTAATTCTAATCTCTAATCAGATTGACAATATAACCTATAATATTGGTGGACATTAAGTAATCATTTGAATGTGTTTTATTATGATTCCTTCTTACTTCAATTTAGTTATGGGAGTTGATTGCTGGACTTCAGTGAAGATTTCCACTTGATTGCATGAAGCCTTTCTGTCATTTTCTTAGTTCTTCTAATCTGTTATGGTTCAGAGCTTTGTTGGTCTTCCATTGGAAAGCTGTTGATCATTTTCAATAGCCTGTTACTAGACACATTAAACTCTTTGGGCACAGTGCCTGAATGAGATTGTATTTGGTTTTAAAAGAAACATGCTGTTAGTTTGCAAAGATGTGAATCTAATGTTGAATTAGCCTTTTTGGGTTGAACCTACTGGTTGACTACACTGAGTGTTGTTCTGAGCAGTCTTTGTTCTGTCCTTCCCCTCTAAAGACACTACTCTCCTCAACAACCCAATTCAAATCTTGCCTTAAATGTCCAAACCATGGTTTCCCGTTCTCCAAAGCCATGCCGGCTGTGGGATTTTCTCAAGTCTGAGCTTTTAATAAATGCATCTGTAGTCTGTCTGAATCGGGTGTGCTCTGGTCTGTTTTTGCTGCACATTGCTGCTGAAGTGAATTTGTCAGTTGACTGTAATACTTGCTACTGATCTATACGCTTATGTCTGCTTTACTAACTCCTTCTTTGCCATTAATCTGCACTGTGGACTGTTGGCATCCCATTCTCATAGAATCTACATATGTGTGAAATGTTCACACCTGTACATTCAGAATGTGTCTTGGATGCATGAAGATAGAACTCTATGCATATGAGTTGTGAGTCGAAGTCACAGTCCTGCTGTTTTCTGTGCAGAGGAGCCTTGATTCGTTCTATAGGAACCTCCGTCACATCCTTAATTGGCTCGAAGCAGGAGTGCCATGATTCCATTTAAAGCCATATAGAAACTTTCCCACTCTGATAATGTGTGTAAAATCACACAAATCTAGAATAGAACTGTAATTTATGTTTGGAGAAGTAAAGTTGTTGATTTTTAAAGGTTTTCACTTACAAAATGCACACAGCTGGAGACACATTTACACCTATTGCTGAAACAATCATTAAATGTGAATAAGTGTAGAACTAATGATGCGCTTCTGCTGTCAAACTAGGATAGATGACATACCTGTCAGCTCAAATCCCAATGAATAAATGGTTGACCCAAAGGAAATGAGTCAATTTGATTTACACGTCAGTGTGGCCGTGCAGGTTGTGTAGGTCTACATAGGAGCAATTCAAAAGGATCGCTCCTATTTTTGCTAATCATTGTGGTTTTAGATGAGGAACAGCTATACGTCTGAACAATGAAGTTAAATTTTGTTATTTTTATTTAGTCTTCCGCTTTTGTTCTCTTGTTAAACAAGTTTGGCCATCACCTTGTTGCTTCCATATGATTTGTATGCAATTTATGATGAAGAATGTCAAACAACGCTTAGGATAGTGGAATGTACTGTATTCTGATGAACTCCAGGTTCTTAGTTTGTAGATTGGTTTTGTTTGTCATTCTCATGTTGCTCTGCAGTAAGCAGAGAGCTTTCTCCCTTCATCAGTCGCCCCTCTGTGCTTCTCCTGCACAGATGCATTGTTCTGGCATTTGTACTGTGCAGCGGGTTGCTAACTGAAAGTCTTTCCTTCTTTGAAGACCCAGTTAAAGACAGTTCCACCCTAATGTTTGGGGGGGACTTCTTTCAGGTGTGTGGAGGAAGCACACTAAGGTTGGCCAAGTGAAACATTTCCCAAAGTAAGAGCCATCTAGACCATTCAGAATTTGTTCCTGTACAAATCAGACATGTTCATAAACAGATGTGGCTACTTAGGATGGGTGATATGGACTTCAGGTTGTATTGCTATATTTAGTAGTAGTTACTGTTAAAATTAAAAATGTCCCTTCATTCAGATACCCACAAACTATACTACTAAAAATCCAACTTACCCAAGTATTAAATAGGTACTTAAGTAAACCAGCTGCATTGTATAGTCCAGTTGTAGTCCACAAAATAATTTAATTTAAACCTTAAATGGATAGATATTGATTGATTGATGTTATGGAACCAATGGTTCAAAACAGCAAAGGTAACAATTCCAAGTATACTGTCCTTTTTGCACACAATGAATTAGAGTTCACCCATGACATTAATCCCAGTTCTTCTCACTGTCATTTCCCCCAAATAATGATAAATAATATAATTCCCCAGCCCAGGCAGCTCATACATAGTTCCAGTTGTTTCAAGTTGCTCAAGGTGAATCCTAGAAATGTCCTCCGAATTCTTCAATATGAACCAGGAGAACTTAATGTATGCACAGAACCAGCAGTACTTTTATTTTAGGTTGGAGTCAAACAGATGAACTCTGAGCTTTCACAGTAAAAGGCACTTTTGTGTACTAAACCAAATAAAGGCATGGCCTATGTTCATTGTCTTACGATGAAGCCTTCACCCTCCCTTTTGTTACGGAGCAACACTGAAGAAAGCAAACGCATTACTCTGTATGTTAGGGAGAAGAAAAAATAAATTATATATATATATATATATATATATATATATATATATATATATATATATATATATATATATATATATATATATATATATATATATATATATATATATATATACAGTATATATTCAGTATATATACATACTATATCTATCAACCTGACCTGTAGGAAATCTTTGTCGCATAATTATCAAAACATACGTTTTACAACAAATTAGTGTTTGTGCCTATCGATTGAATATTTTTTACGGTAGGCTGTGAAGTATCAGTATTCTAACATGCTGTTCCACAAATCAGAAGTCATTCGTGGACATTTCAGAACTAAGGCAGCATTTCTGAAATCACAATTCCCTATTTTTCTTTCTTAGGCAGCAACATTTTACCTTTCACTCCAGATCTGTTGTCCAACCAGTTTCCAACATAAAAGAATCACAATCCTAAAAACTTGCAGATACTGGCCTAATTCCCACAAACATGGCCTAACCTGTAAATAGTCTTCTTAGTCTAAGGGAGTGGAATAATATTGTTACATTTAGTATGAAGAAAGTATTTATTTTAGCTCTGGAATTTCTTTTCTGTTTTTTCATGTGTAATATTTTGGTTTCGGTTCAAAGTTAATTTGCATGGTGTATTTTCTGTTAGTGCTCTGCTTGCTTTTTAATGTTAGCAAAATAGTATTTTTTGACTTTCTATCTTTTCAATGCCTTTTGAGACAAAGAACTGGAGAAGATGCAGCGGTGTCCTGCCGCTTTCATGCGAACATAGATGGAATTGACCTGGCTGGTTGGAGCAGTAATGATTTGAGTCACTGTACTGTTAACAGTCATAGATATGCTTTTTCTAACATTTTAACAGTTATGATTACAAGTACTTTGTATATCTTTATTGCAATAAATCAATTAAAATCTGATGTTTTTAAGTAGTCTGTTTTTGTTTTTTTGTTTTTTTTGTGCATTAAAATATTTAAAGTAATACTGCAGGTCAGCCAAACTACAGGAAACTAGAATAGCAGTAGGTGACGAATATTATAAATACTATCGGTTTTGCTTCAGTTTTCATGCAAGCACTCATGTTTCAATTATTGAGTTTTGTCCACTAAATGATAGCCTGTTGGGTTGTTATGATTAGATTTTTTTTTTTTTGTGCACAAATGAGCACAAAGGGGGGCGTGGAGTTCAGTGTCTCGTGTGAACACTGAACTGAGTTGACTCATTCCTTCTCTTGGATGCATCAAAATAAAATATCATTAAGACCAGAATATGGTCATTTGTGTCATGATATTTAACATGTTCCTCCACAATGGCAAGTACAGTCCTTTTACCCACAACAAACTTGTAAACAAAAAAAAACATTTGCTGGTTCTCAAGTCAAAAGATTGTGGCTCCACAGGATGAACTTCAAAAAAGTGATTTATACTGTTGTGTAATTACACACTGTTTTATCGTTATTTAATGTTTAATAGTTAGGTAGAGTCCGGTGAATATCAGCTCTAGAGCTGATATCAGGACAATATTTGGATGGAGTGATCCGAGCACTGCCGTTTTTTTAATGGCAAACTGCACGTACATAGCATAAGGAGTGACAACTTCTTATACCTTAGATTATAGCTAGGGGTCGCTAACCACGGCTAATCCTAAAATTAAACAAAAAACCTTTGAATCGTCATTAATATAACCTATTAATGTGATAACAATGCTCATAGCTCTATCGGACGATGGTGGAGCGCACAAAACAAACCTTATGTTTGAAACGAGCCATAGTTGTATATCTGGGAAGAGCGAATGTTACCGTAAACTAACAGCATTAGCAGACCTCTCAATTTTTATCAAAAATTAAGAGTGAGATTATGTTAATTTTCCAGGTGGCGGGGTGGAGCTGACTGGACCCTGGAAGAGCCGGTCCAGTCAACTGAGTTTCATTTTTATCCGACCAGACATGGAAATAGACATGTATTACTTTTGTTAAAAAGTGAAAGAGAAGCTTTAACACGTTATTGTTCAATTAGTGGGTTAAAACAGAAAAAAACACAATTGTTCTTATAATACTGGATAAAATATAATTTTAAGTTATTGACCATATTATTACAATGTTACACTTTTTTTATCAGTGTAGATCTGTAACCTCATTGGTGAATCAGGCTGAGTTTCATCAAGCCTGTATGGTCGGACATTTCCCTGTTTTCAGCTCCATGCGCTTTTCAATTCAATTTTATTTATATAGCGCCAAATCATGAAACATGTCATCTCAAGTCAAGTTCAATCATATTATACAGATTGGGTCAGATTATACAGATTGGTCAAAAATGTCCTATATAAGGAAACCAGTTGATTGCATCAAAGTCCCGACAAGCAGCATTCACTCCTGGGGAAGCATAGAGCCACAGGGAGAGTCGTCTGCATTGTACATGGCTTTGCTGCAATCCCTCATACTGAGCAAGCATGAAGCGGCAGTGGGAAGAAAAACTCCCCATTAACGGGAAAAAAAACTTCCGGCAGAACCGGGCTCAGTATGAACGGTCATCTGCCTCGACCGACTGGGGGTTACAGAGGACAGAGCAGAGACACAACAAGAGAGACAAAAAAGCACAGAAGCACACATTGATCCAGTAATCTGTTCTACATTAGATGGTAGTATGCCGTCTTCTCTGGATGATGTCACAGTTAACAGAACGCCAGACCAGGTGTACCTACTATGAAGATAAAAGAGAGAGAACAGAAAGTTAAAGCAGAAATGACAACACGTAATGCATAATTGAAGAACAGTACTGGAAGATATCAGAATCTAAATTTTCTCACTCTGAGAAAATTAGATTCTGATATCCTCCAGTAGCCTAAGCCTATAGCAATAAAACTATAAAGGTAGCTCAGAGTAACATGAGCCACTCTAGTTATAAGTTTTGTCTAAAAGGAAAGTTTAGTAAGATTACTGTCTACTTTTAAGATTAGTCTTAAAAGTAGACAGGGTATCTGCCTCACGGACCAAAACTGGGAGTTGGTTCCACAGGAGAGGAGCCTGATAGTTAAAGGATCTGCCTCCCATTCTACTTTTAGAGACTCTAGGAACCACCAGCAGACCTGCAGTCTGAGAGCGAAGTGCTCTGTTAGGAACATACGGGGTAATCAGAGCTCTGATATATGATGGAGCTTGATTATTAAGGGCTTCATACGTTAGAAGAAGAATTTTAAATTCTATTCTTGATTTAACAGGAAGCCAATTAAGGGAAGCTAAAATTGGAGAAATATGATCCCGCTTGTTGATTTTTATCAGAACTCTTGCTGCAGCATTTTGGATCAGCTGAAGGCTTTGAACTGCATTTTGTGGAGTTCCTGATAGTAAAGAATTACAATAGTCCAGCCTTGAAGTAACAAATGCATGGACCAGTTTTTCAGCATTACTCCTGGTCAGAATGTTTCTAATTTTGCCGATATTCCTGAGGTGAAAAAAGGAAACTCTGGAAACCTGTTTAATATGGGATTTAAATGTGGATTTTTACTTTATTACCAGAGGCCAAGTTAATGCCACCCAGATTAAGTGATTGGTTAAGAAGTTTATTTTTTGAGGACTCTCGCCCAAAGATTACAACTTCAGTCTTGTCAGAATTTAGATGCAGGAAATTTAAAGTCATCCAGCTTTTGATGTCATCAAGACATGACTGCAGTCGAAGTAATTGATTGGATTCATCAGGATTTATGGATAAATATAGCTGAGTATCATCAGCATAACAGTGGAAATTAATCCCATGCTGTCTGATAATTTTGCCGATCGGAAGCATATATTTAGTAAAGAGAATTGGTCCAAGGACTGAACCCTGTGGTACTCCACAGGTGACCCTAGAGTTTGAGGAAGATTTATTATTAACATGAACAAACTGGAATCTGTCCGACAGATAAGATTTAAACCAGCCTAATGCTTTCCCCTTAATCCCTACAGTATGTTTAAGTCTTTGTAGGAGAATATTGTGATCAACTGTATCAAATGCAGCACTGAGATCTAACAGGACAAGTACAGACACAAGTCCATTATCTGAGGCCATGAGAATATCATTAGTGACCTTCACCAGAGTTGTTTCAGTGCTGTTCAACAGGTCTTTTACCATGGCACAGAACTGGGAAGTCGGTCAGTCCGGTTAGAGCAACATCAACGTGGCCGGGCATCTTCCCCTGGCAGACTTCATCGACTGAGGGCGGTTCCCTCCTTTTTATACCCATAAACAAAGTATCAGATGGGAGCAAGAGTGGCCATTTCTTTCTCCCATCTGGGCTGTTTGTCCCGTTTCCAAAACGTATTTCCAAAACAAAAACCGTTCCCAGCATCTCAGCAGTGTGTAAAGCAAAAAAACATTGAACTCAGAATACAGCAAATATAAGCAAAATAAGGAATACAGAGACTGAATCAGTCTTTCTCACAACACATTGTCATAAATTCCCACCACAAGTTAAAACAAGTTATAACTAACCAGTTTTCCCAAAATACATTGTCAAAGAACAAAAATAATTATTTAATTTATCAAACGGTGTTATTTCAACGCTGCTGTGCGCCAGCGGGGGCAGGGCTTGGCGCTCCTCGCAGCCAATCACTAATGCGTCTGGCCTTTGATTGCCAAAGTAGACACCCCCCCCCCCTTTTTTTTTTTTTTTTTTTTTTTTTTCAATGTCGTGTCTAGCAATGTGGCAATAGGAATTGATGTCTCAATGCCAGATAGAGCTCGACAGATTTTGCTTTTACAAGTGGAGCGAACAGACACCCCCCTTTTAACTCCACTCTCATTGGTTGTGCTGCCTTAAATTCCGCCTTCCCTCTTCCTGATTAGCTGTTTTCTGTTGTGTGTGTGCGTGCATGTGCGTGCGTGCTTGGAGCGCGAGATTTAAGTTTTGATTAATACTGGGATACTGCGGTTACCACAATTATACTAGGCTACGAAACTAGTCCCAGTTAAGAAACTAAACATTATCTGCACTAAAATAGGTGAAAGCTGCTGAACGCAGTTCTGAACGGAAGCAGGAGAGAGTTTTGATTTGTTGAACTTGAGAAATGTAAGTAACTAACATTACCATCTCAAAATAGCATTTAATTCTGAAGAATAATACATTTTATCTACAAAAACTAATCTCTTTTATAAAACTCAATATTCTGTGCCAGGCAGGCATTCTGAAGACTGCTGGAAAGATGGAAAAGCAAAGACTGTAGGCTGTTAAAATTTCAGATTCTTAGCCACAGCCATCTGAAAAAGAAAAGGTGAGGGTTTCCCTTTTACCAGTATCTCGTTGCTATTGTTGCTTTCATTTTTTGTTGACCCTTTGAGGCAGTTTAGGCATAAATAGCAGGTATAATTTCTTTTACATAATATACACTATAAGAACACTAGATGCCGCCTAAACTGCTATTTTTTGTTCAGACTTTTGCTTAGTTATAATAGCATAATTAGGATTCCACAAAATAATAGTGCTATTTATTTGACTATTTCTACTTCTAGAATAAGGGTAAAGACAAATAAAACAGAGGAACACTATTTACATTGATTTTATTGGACATAGATTTCCACACTGTCCATTAGTAAATTAGTACCAACCAGGGGCGGAGCTAGACATTCTCATCATCAGGGGCTTAGCCCGTAACATATTTCATCATTACAAGGGTAATTTGGTACACCAAAAAGTAAGAAATTATTTAATCTGTTGATGTGGTCACAACATTTATTTAATATAGGCCTTTACATATGTTATGTTAAGTTTAATCTGCTGTTCTTTAATAGTCATAATAGTATATACTAATAGCATATTAATATGTTCTCATTAATATGATGAAATGGACAACCTCTCATGTGTTATGCCATGATAGTGATCTCAGATTGAATCCTGAACAGTGGATGATTCAACCAAGAAAGTCCACTCCTGCTGCAAAGGATAAGGGGGGGCCAGGAGAAGCCTTCCTCTCCCCATCTCTTGCTCGTCCCTTCTTCTCGGCAGGAGGTCAGCTGTGACCACCTCCTCACAGATAAAAGACACAGCACACCTCTGCCCGCTCTCTTCTCTTCGACTCTCTTCTCCTGACTCCAAGCTGCTGAGACACAAAGATGACCAGCTCTCAAGGAGAGGGGGGAGCCATGTGACTGAAGGCCTCCCGGAACCATCGATGGGGCCTAGAAGAGGCCGCGAGCAGAAGGGAATGAGCCTTTCTGAAATTCAGTTCCTCCCTGGCATAGGGAGAAACTGCCAGCCAATTCAAAGATAAGTCTCTCACTTCTGCTTAAAACAGATGCCGAAGTGAAGGAATCCGTCTATGCCAGCTTTGTTCTGCTTCCTCAGCTAGGGTGACCAGACGTCCCCGATTTCCGGGGACTGTCCCCGTTTTGGACCACCTGTCCCCGGCTAAAACTGTCCCCGGAAATGTCACCGATTTTACCGAGGGGGAATAAGTGTTGCGGTAACTGGGTGCGCTGCACGCACCATTAGATGGCGGTAATGATCCTTTTGGATGTCAGATGCCATTAAAACACGAAGAGGAAGAAGAAGAAGAAGAAGAAGAAAAAGAAGAAGAAGAGCGCACCACTTTTAAAACAGAAGAAGAACAAGTGGAAATTCGTTGTTACAAGGGGAGCTGCCCTGTGTCATGGTAAGTATTTGGATCGGGCTGATCCTGTGATAAATGTTTAGTTTTTGTCCAGGTTAAAAATTATCAATAAAAAGTAAGACAAGACCACGAGTTGCTGCTCACATCAATAAAAGACACTTGGATAAATTGTAACAGAATAATTGAAAACTCTTTGTAAACCGCTAAACTGGTACGCTGGTTCTCCAGGGATCAACAAGGGTTCTTCTAAAGATGTTTTAGAACTGATTGGTGACCTTTAGTTTATATTTCAGATAGTTGGAAGTAGAGTTATTACAAGCTGTTTTGCTGATTTATGAGCATAGACTTCCAGTCTTAGGTTTAGCTTTTCTACTGCTCACTTTGGATATATGAAAGCTCCTCATGAAAAAATAGGAGTCAGTAACAGGAGAACTGAATGAAAAAAGATCTACATGATCTGAGAATGATGGAGGAAGAGATAACCACCTGTTTAATGTCCATTTATTATGTTGTTTTTGCTTGTAGCTCCTAATATTGTGGTAATTAGATTTGTAGTATTTAATTAGATGATATAATAATAAAAATAACAATAATTGGAAGTTTTCATGTTGTACATTCTAATGTTTTTGGAACTGATTTTAATTATATAATGTCTGTTTTAGAATAATGTAAGATTGATACGAGAGGAAGAGGATAGGAAGTCAGAAAGGAGATTAAATGGGTGGAGGAAAATAGGAACACTGATGGAAAGAACACTTGATGAGAAGAGATAAAATTTTACTTAGAGGATTATTAAAGTTCAAGTGATAAAGCGTTGACATGATTTAAGTGATAAAGTAACGTAGTGAGTAATGTAGTGTGTGAAGTTTGCTATGTAAAACAGAGTGACTCAGGTTTGAGTTAAGAAGCCTAATTGTCTGAGGATATAACCTCTTTCTGAGTCTCTGCACTGAACATGAGTTCCACTGCACTTTCCTTGCTGTGGCAGAACTAAGAGGCAGATTAGTTGTATCTTTTTCTTGTGTCTTAAAAATGTCAGTTCTGCACATAATACATTCTCTTCTCCTCTTATTTTATCCAGACCTCTGGATACCGGGGCTGATGGCTTTTCAGACACAGAACGCCTTGAAGAAACCAGAGATGATCTCATGTTAGCTGACTCACTGACCGGAGTCAACTCACCTTATAGGAGCAAACAATATACTGGCACATCAACTACTACCATACACATAATGTAGTTATACACACTTTGTGTAAGTTTATACATGCTCATGCTGCACACTGATCCAAGGGGTCTCCAAGTCTGTGCCTTTGTTCCACCTCACATCACCACAACCCATTGTCTTGTCCCAAACAGGCTCCATGCACAGCTCCACTTCTTCCTGAAGCTCAGCAGCTCCTGATTAATCCAGGTGTGTCTGACTTCAGTAACCAGCCAGACACACCTGGATTAATCAGCTTGTCCAGTAAAGAAAGAAAGGAAACAAAAGAGCTGCTGAGGTTCAGGAAGTAGTGGAGCTGTGCTTATAGCCCATTATAGAAAGAAATTAATCTGCTTATTTGAGATGCACAGGCCTCTGCTGTGGCCAGGTGACAGTAAGAAACATGTATCACCCTTTACGTGTGGGCTTGACCTCTACTTCTTTTTTATGTTAATGCAAAAAACCTATTGCTCATAGGTATGTAGACATGAGCAGAATAAGTATTTGTTGCACTTTTTTAAAAGGTTGAGGAACTCTGTCTTCACAGAGAGCCACAGTCTAAATCAGAGGTGTCAAACTAATTTCTATATGGGGCCACTTTTGCATCATGAAGTCATTAAAAGGGCCGCTTGCATGTGTAGAGACGATACTTTTCATTTCATAATTTCATTCCAGTTCACACAGTAGTATTAAAAAAATGCACAGTAACATAAAAGTAGCACTCTTAGGCCCAGTTTATACAGTTTATATGCATAAAAAGTTGATATTGGGGTGAGTTACACTTACAGGAGGCACAGTTTTAGCAACTTTATACACTATAAAAGGATATATGCCTTTTTTTGCTCTCGAGGGCCGCATAATTTACCTTGAAGGGCCAGATTTGGCCCGCGGGCCTTGAGTTTGACACCTGTGGTCTAAATGTTTGTATTTTCTGGTTTTTCTTTTCCTCATGTCACTCAACCCCTTAGGAGGTGGCAGAGCTCTTTGGGCTACACAAAATTGAAAAACCCTGCTAACCACCTTAGACCCCTCCACTCCCACCCCCAACCCAAAGACACAGTTCTAGTTTTCTATTAACACTATTTATTAATTTTATTAATCTTAGGATATACTAAAAGTGTGGAGAGGCACATTCCTGGCATCAGTATTGCAGAAGGAACAACAATTGGTTTCAAATCCAAAACGCTTATGTAAAAAGTCATTGGAGGGATATATATTATTGAACGTACGATAATGAATTTCTTTCGCTTTGGGGGGAATAGGAAATTTCAAAAACTGTGTTCTCAAACAGGGCACAATATCTTTAGGAAAGAATTCTAAGATAGAATTTTTGTAAGATTGAAATGGAAACAAGATACGAGTGAATAAGTAACGAATAGTTTTATTTTGAATTGGAGTCTCTCTGAAATCACAATCACCTATTAAGGTTAGAGGAAGCTGAGGAAGGATAAGGTTAGTGGATGTTGATAAAACACTTCTAATCAAGATCAAAATAGAGTGTGGAATAGCTTTGGTAATAAGCTTGAATGTTTTTAGATTAGTAAAATTACCATATTTAGCACAGAAGTCATTAAATGCTAAAAGCTGGCCACTATTATCTACAAGGTGAATTGGAGACCAAATACCATTATCTAACCAATCCCTATAAAATACAGACTTGTTTCTAATAGTAACATATCTATTATAGCTAAAAGGATATTAGCCTTGCTAACATCCGGTTTCGGATCCCTAAAAAGGAGTCCGTCTTAAAGCGTAACTGTTCTGCTCTGCCATCCTCCGATGGTGTTATAAGCCTTATTCCCGCATCAATATGGTATATTAATGCCGGTTTTCAAAGCAATTTCGGCAACTTTGTCATAACCTCTTAGCTACCGAGTTGCTGCAGCGACCCCATGCGCCCGGAGGGAGAATCGCATTAACAAACTCTGTCATAAGGGTTTAAATGATTTTACAGAACAAACCGGTCCTCAAAATATTATTTTAACAAATAATGTTTTGTTCAACTTGGGCTTTGCATTGTGAGTGGATTGAAATACATGGCAGATGTTTTTTTTTAACTCCATTCCATGTTCTTGTTAATCAGATCTGCGGTGAACCAGGATTCACTGAAGTATTCTGATTATGATCAACCACTTTTGTTTGTCTTTTGTTTGTTTTGCATGTAAATAGTTCCTTAGCTTAGCTTCTTTTTATCTTCATTTTGCTTAGTAGTTTAGTTAAGTTTCACTAGCCTAGTACAGAGGATTTATTAATCGAAATATTGTGTTAATTCAGGTAAACAGCATTACATAGTGATGTTCTCTGGATGTTCATTTTATTTCTGTTATTAAATTCTTGAACTTGAAAGAAGCTGTCACTCCTTTATTCTATGTGTGTGCAGGTTTTGCTGTTAAAAGATCGCTAGTGCTCGAATCCATCCCTTTCAACCGTTGTCTTGATATCAGCTTAAGAGCAGATCATCACCAGACAATACTTAACAGAGAGTTATTTATGAAACATTAAATAACTTTAAACAGTGTATAATTGCACAACACATGTAACAATTCAGTCCTGGTGTCACCATCTTACTCAACGTACAGTATTGGGTCCTTCATGTTCCTTATGTATTAAGATTTACTGCACATTTAAACATTGACAACTCACTATTGTTAGGGAAATAATTAGTTGTCTGGGAAGATGTAGGTAAGGAGATGCTGCTATCTACATTCAGATATATGATGTAAGAAATGTGTTTGGAATGTTAAGATAATTTACATGAAATGGGCTACACAGAGTAACTACAACCCAATTGTACATTTGTTGAAATTTGAATTTAATATCTGAAATGCTCAGTGTCCGTGACACTTCTACTTCCAGTTCAGAGTAAATACATGACATTTATTTGCAGTCCCTTGAATGTGTAATTTTGCTGTGTTTTATGATACAGTATCTTATGAGTATCTTAGATTGAAAAAAATAAGGGTGGGGTTTATCTCTGCACATTTCTATATCTTCAAAAGAAAATACAGGATAAATCTAGACAACAGACATATTTTTGACTATATTTGGTTTAATAGGCACATATTTACCGTCTGTCTCTGTTGCTGGTAGTTCAAAAGGAAAAAAGTCCCAATTCGACATTCATCAGATCCTGTTATGCTTTAAACATTAACAAACAGCATCTAGTGTGTCGTGGTTATAAAATTTGTATAAATGTAGCAAGAAATACTGCTTTTCTCTTTAGAAAGAGGAAACGCGCCCTGACGCTCAAGTCGAGCATCAAAAAAATAGGAGCATGCATATTGCGTAGGACCAATGGTGTCAGACCAGGGAAGGTTTGTTTGTAGGGTTCCCTACCAAAGTTCAAATCAAACCTACGCCCTTGCATCTTTGTTTCACAATCAGACCATAATGGGACCACAGATATTTTTAGTTGCTAAAAAAAAAGCAGAGCTCAGCTATTCTTGCCATTTGGATCTATTTCTATTCTAACATTTTATATCTGCATCTATATTCTTTTCTGTACATGTGGCATCTGTGTCCGAAGCGCTTCAGCTGTTCTAATGAATTGTTTCTTATTATGAGCTCAGTAGATGCAGTCGTGGATTCAGAATGCCTGTCTGAAAAGTTAAATCTGAACTGTATGTTTCTTTTCTAATAAGGAAACTGTTTCTCTTAATCTGAGTTAAAAAACAAAGTTCAGTATGCAAATTAATGGATATGTGTAGGGATTTATTAACTTGGCCACGCCCCTAACCACATGCACTCACCTGCTTTGTTCACAGTTCAAGCTGGCTCCTGACTCCAGTTTCAAAAATGTCAGCGTCTCAACAGACAAGAGACAACCGCGACCAAATCAGACAGAGGCTTTAAAAATAATTTATCCGAGGCTGTTAACCCCTCAGGCTGTGTTTTTGAGTTCTCTTTGCTGGATGGATTTTCCTCTCGCGGATCGTTTAAATATAAGCCAAGCAATAAATAATACATCCACTTCTGTGCTCCTGCCCAGCCGACGTGTCACCTCAAACTTCCCGGAAGCTGATGACGTCACAGATACAAAATCTCCCGTAAGTTTTAGAATTATTCAAAAACCTAAAATGAAGCAAAACTAATCACAGTGCTCCTTTTATAGAAGTTAAAATAAATGTATATTTGTCCAGTGAAAGCAACAAAAGAAGACCTGTTCCAGCTTCTGCTGTGTGTCAGATTTCCATCTCCTGAGCTCTAAGTCTATTTTTTTGTATGTTTTGTTTGTGGTGTTGTGATTATGTTGGTGTATTGTAGAATTTAAATTGTGTATGGGTTTTTATGTATTTTCTGTTTAACCACAGCTCTTGCTGTGGGGTAACTTGTGTTGGATCCTGCCTACTTGGGAGGAAACAAGGATTTTTTTGTGTGGGGAAGGGATTTATGTTTATTTTTTTATTTAAAAAATACAAAAAAAAACCTGTGGAACAAACATTTCTGTGATTCGTTGTACCTAAGGGTCTACACCTTGAAATGTATGGTCCTTGTGTGACTGGTAAAAAAAATAAACCTTAAAATCCTACTTGTCAGGAGGGATACCTGACTGGCACCCCTATAGGTATAAAAACCCACCCTACAAACCTAGAAAAATCAATCAAAACTGTCACAATCTTTAACCTCTATTGAAGTCTGCCGAAGTGGCAAACCTTAGCTGCATCCTAATTATTGTTTCTTATTTGCGCCTCTACTTCAAGATATCCAGTAAATGCAGTGTTCGCAATTTATCCTTTGTATCAGCCTGTAGTCTAAAGTTTCAGAGTTCATTCTGCTTATATTGTAAAATTAATTAATTAACCTTATTAACTGTTGCTGTAATGCCCACTTCAACATCTTTACCCATAAGTTTTTCTCATGCATATTTATTGTTTATGCATTTATATTCTTTTAACGGTAAACGGCTTGTACTTGTATAGCGCTTTAACTAGTCTTGACGACCTCCAATGCAATTCACACTACAGTATAGTCATTCACCCATTCACACACACATTCACACCTCTGACATTTATATTCTTTTACCTCATTGAGTCTGAATTGCATACATTTTTATCACCCATTTTCTTTTACAGCTCTATGTAACCAACTTTGTTGCTTCAATTAGCGATACACATAAGTTGTCAAACCTGGTTATTGTCATATAATCTATTAAGTTACTCTGTTTCCATCACATAAATTAACATTATTTTGGTGCAAAATAATTTTCTTGTTTGACCCTCTTGTAGCTCTGCTAATAACAGCTCTGACTTAAAACATATGAATGAATATGAATAAGAACAAATAAATATCGGTACTTAAAAAAATTTAAGTTTTAATCTGAATGATTTGTCCTAAACACATCCGCAAATGTGTTTTTCTTATCTGTGTTTTGTTTTTAATTGTGTACAAGAAAATCTGAAGTGAAATGCATGAAGGCAAGTCTGCCAAAACTAATTTTTGTTTTCTGTGGTCGAAGGCTGTCCGATGCCTCAGTCATAGTAATCTCTCCCCGAGGTATGAATCCCTTCAAAATTTAAATAAGCAAAATATTTTACAGTGAATTCATGCTCTTTATATAAACACAATCAAAAATAAATTAGTTTAAGAGAATAATATTTTTCTCTTAAACCTTGTAGCATCACATTTCCACATTAAACCTTTACGCAGCTCTGCAAATATTCTCAACATTTGTCCAAAACTTTAATCATAGCTGGATTAGGCAGAAGCAATGACATCCGCTTTTATTTATTTTTTTCTGTCACCAGGATCCGCTTTTTCACGTCATACATTCACAGTTCAGTATTTGCTCATCATCTGAGAATGTCTAAAGAGACTAAAATCTCTTTGTTAGCACATTCCAATTATTTTTGACCAGGTTTCTTTGCAATAAAAGAAGCAGAAAGATAGAACAGTTAATAGCGGTAAATCAACAAACATTTTTAAGCCACCACCTCATCTCAATATTACCTGGTTTTACCTTGGTTAAAACTTAGCATAATTCAGTCATATTTGTTTATCCCTGCATGTCCATTTTAGATCATGACTTCTTACCACACGGCCTGAAGGAGCTTACTTTCCAGTCTTCTGTTGGAAGAAAGGTGGCTTTTTCAAAGATTTCCGTCCTTCATCTGAAAGCAGTAACTCAGAGAAAATCAAGTTTTAAGATAAGACATGCAGCCAAAACCAGGTCCGTTAAACGTGATGTTTTGTAATTTCTGGCCGATCCTTGTGAAAGGTGTCATGGTTTTCAGGTGACGAGTCCACATGCAGATACGAACGGGAGGCAATGCACAGTTTTAAGATGTTTATTTTGGAAACAGGCAGATCTACGGACGGAACTACAGGTGATTCGGCTGGGTCAGAACGTCACGGCTGGAGAGTCTGCAAGAGAGAGGGAGTGAGTAACTCTGAAAGGAGAACCCGGAGAATTGCTAGAAGTGGCGCTGCTTACCATTGGGCTAGGCGGACCTAACCGGGAAGAAGTAGCGTCAGGAGAACTCTATGACTTACTCTGCTGGAGATAGGCGGCTAGTGGCTGAGGACGGCTGATGTAACTGGCGAGGGATCCTGAGCGAGCCTCATCGGCAACGGTTGACAGATGGATTGACCAGAGTGAACACAGAACCAACAGAACCCGGGAGAGGGGATCTCAGGCCTCGCTGGGGTAACATCCAGGAAGTATGAGGGGAGCGCCAGGGCAAAATCTGAGCAGACAGGTTCTGCTGGTCTGTTTCTTCGGACGAGACGTCAAGACAGGTGAGCGCATCCAAGCACCAAAATCTGAGGCAAAAACAGAGAGATCCAAAAATTAGTCAAAGACGAAGAGCAAAAACTCACAAGCTGGTTTCCGAGAGTTGGGACAGAGGCCACGTCGTACCACGACTGGTTAAGGCTCTGGCGTCTTCCATCTGTCAGCGCTCTGCTTAAGAAGCCAGAGGAAGCCGCCTGCAACGAGCTGCAGGTGTGGGCCACGCCTCCTCAGCCAACTAGACACACCTGAGGAGTAGAGTTAGAGCAGCAAGACACAGAGAACCCTGACAAAAGGTATGTGAAAACAGCATCTTTTTTTTCATTTTCTGTTCAGTAATTTTGCTTTAAAACATTTTCTTTCAAATTATTTGCATAATTACCCTGAATGAAGTTGCTTTTTATTACTGGAGATGCCAAACAATTAAAGCAAGTACAAATTTAACAAAGAAATAACCAAAAAACAAGAAAACAAACAAAGAAAAATGTCCTCCAAGGAGCACAATTATGTCTGTCTCATAAGTATATAAATTATTAACTACTTTCAGACTTTTGATGTCAATCTGGTCCTTTTTTGACCAAGTTAATTTATTGCCTGTATTGCCTTCAAATATATACAACTTTCCCTTTATTAAAAACTTAAAAGTGAACTGATTAACACTTTCCAACATAATATTCCTTAGCACAATTAATAATTTTCTCTTTAACTTTATGCATTTCTAATGTTTTTTGCAATGATACTAGTTTTCCCCCTGCAATTCAGCATCAAGAACACTGTTTAAAACAAACTCCAAAAACAATACTGGAGCTAATAAAAATAAAATAACCTCTAAGCACTACGCCCTTTCGTGTATTTACAATCCAAGTGTGCACTTATTATATGAGAAAGCTGATCGCAGGCGCTCTGTCTCCTTCAATAACTATTAGGAGTTACCTCTTACCTCGTTCTGCAGACACCATCTGATATTTGTCATGTAGTTCCGGTCAAACTTCAAAACATAATGACACAACAAAACATTCAGATGTTTACCTTGAGTTAGATTAGTCTTAACATTTGTCGTCTGTTTCCCAGGCTAACCCGTCTGGATATTGTTCAAGGTTTTCCTCAGCTCACCAAAACTTTCCATGATGTGCTTAACATCGGCAGTTGAAAACCTGAAGCCCCTTGTATATTCTTTTTTCTGTCCTTTGAAAAGCAATTAATCTTCAACTCAGTTATTTTATGTTATATTTATTTATTATTTTACTAAAACTTCTTTCATTAGTGATTGAATATGTATTGCAACGCAGCTGATTCTTGCATCCAAGGCAAATTTATAGATTTTGATCTAAGCCAAGTTGATCTAGCCTCGTGAGACCATCCTGATCTCGCGAGCTTTCAAGGTTTCACTCGCAGATCAGTCTGGCTACTCTCCGTTAAAGAAAATTTGGAGCCGTTCACCAAACGAACGTCCAATCAGCGTTGGCTTTGAGGCGGGTTGAGGTGTGACGCAACGGGAAGCGCGACAGTTCAGTCTAAAGAACATGGCGGCTTCAGCCGATGAAACTAGCGTTAGCGTGGCTATCGAGCAAGTTTTATCGGAATTACAGAGTATTTCTCTGCTGAGCTAACGAGCCTTTACCTGCAGCAGCAAGAGTAGCTTGGCTTGTGGTTGTGTTTTCGTCGTCGCTCGTAACAGAGCGACGACGAAGCATGTTGACGAGTACGTCATATGCTTCGTTGATCTGATTGGTTTATTTGGCCCGTCTATCACCAACATAGGCCAATCAGCTAACCAGTATTTTCGCCCCTTCCCAAAATTACTTCAACGGAAGGTTTCCAGATGGATATGCGGAGCAAATCTATCTGGCGGAGTCAGGTTAAAGTTGATCCACCTGAATTTAAACATGTATTAACTGAAAAACCAAGTTTATTTTGTATATCAATGATCTTGCAAATGTATCTTAATTACTCTGCAGCATATTATTCGCTTATGGCACATTATTTTATACAAGAAGTAATGCAGGTACTAAACTCTGAGTTGGAAAAAGTTAAATGTTGGTTTTATATAAACAGATTGTCACCCAATCTTAATAAGATAAATTTCATATTAAATCATGACATTGAGAAAAACAATGTAGCACCAAATCCAGACTGATTGGAAATCAAGAGTAAAGGAAAAAAAAATCTTAGGAGCCATGATAGATTAAGATCCCACATGGAAATCATATATATAAAAAGAAAAACATCAGAAAGCTATTGCTGCATACTTAAAGCAAGACCCTCACTAAATAGTTCTGGCCTGCCAACTTTGCACAACTCTTTTATTGTCCCAAGCTCACTCCACTGCATACAAATCTTGGAATCGACATACAAACCTATTTACAGAGATTATTTATTTATGCATTAAAAAAAACAAAAATGATTAGCAATAGTCATTTTAGAGATCCTCCCAACCAATTATTCATACGACATATAATACTAAAAATTCATGATTTAACTGAGGCAAGATGGACATAAACACTGTCAAAAAAAAAAAAAAACAGTAACAGAACTGAAGTACAATTAGAAAGATAAGTTAAGGGGCAGATATCACAAGATTGCTTTCCTCTATGCCCTTTATGCATTTTAAAGTTCTTTTTAAATTAAATAAAAGTAAACTCAAAACCGTGAGCCTTGCACATCTCATGTTCCTCTCATATATTTTCTCAAATATTGTTATGAAAAGTATATTCAAAGACTTCTTTTAAATGAACTGGTTCATGAGGAATCATTATTGTTAAAAGCAATTTCATAATGTCAGGATCCAGCCTGAACAGCGCCTGTCAGGCTGCTGCCGGTCCTGCCTTTCCTCTCCACAGGTGGCGGCAGTTTGACAGAGGGGCGTGGTCCATCAGCTCATCGGTGTGCTGGGGGATTATTTAAGCGGCAAACTGCCAGCTGAACACTGCCAGAGTGTTAACCTTGTATGGTACGACTCAGCCGGCCCCTGCCAATGACAGCTTACCTTGTGTCTCTTCTGACTAACATTGTGTCTTTCGCGCACCACGTTGCCTTGCTCCTGATCCCTTCGACAGTGCCTCCCGATCTCGACTTTGATTCCAAAACCCTCCGAGGACTCCCGAGTCAGTCTGATGACAGCAGGTCCTTTCAAGCCGCTCCAACGGATCTCTCTCCCTCCACTGGTCAGCCTTTCTGCCACCGGCTCCACCGGCCCGCTGTCACTCCATCCCATATTGCTAATTCAGTGCTGGATGCTCTCTCGGCCTTTCCCCCAGCATCTGATTCCCTGATTAGTGGTAAGCATTGCAGCACGCGGAGAATTCCTCACCGTTTTTTTTCATGACTCATCTCTCCCCTTTTTCCCACAGTTACCTTTGAACCCCACGTTGTGATATTACCGCCATGATCATCAAAATGGTTTAACTGAATCAGATTGAATTCTGAACAGTGGAAGAGTTTGACAAAGGAATCTCACTCCTGCTGCAAAGGATACCCAGTCAGAAAGGATGGCCGCTCTCTCTCTCAGCAGGATGCCAGCTGGGGACCACTCCCCACAGATAAAAGTGAGAGCACACATTTTTCAGACCCCCTTCTTCAGCTCTTCTCTTCTGCGACCCGCTCTCCTCCCCAAGCTGCTCAGACTATGGGCCCTGCACGGGCCCATGACTGATACACAAGCCATGCTTGACCCAGGGTCTGCTGAACTCATCTGCTGTTTCAATGGAATGACCAAGGGGAAGCAACACCCTCGAACAGAGCTAAGTTTCACTCTGACTGCTGAGCAAACCAGTCGCAAAGTACAGATTGCCGAAACAGCTTTGTTCAATTTTGTCAGCTGGTGCAGAAGAGCAGACGCGAGATGGTGGATGCCTCCCCTCACCAGACACCTTGCCTTCAGAGTCCATTTATCTGTAATTTCCATGGGAACCAACTTTGCAGTCCAGTCTCTGTAATCTCGTACAATGCATTAAGTAAACCTTTTAAATAAACCATTTAACTTTCTCTGTTTGTTTCTCTGCCAAACCTATCGGTGCCTCCGTGTGAGTTCAGTTTGGTTTGGGCATCCAGTTGGGAGAAGTTGAAAGCAGGGGATAGCTGCTTAGCAGCAGCAGAAAGGCGGCCATGAGCTAGCCGAAACGCGGTCGGAACAGGCCGTTCCGAGGTCCTACATGTAGTCGAACTCCCCGGCATGCGAAACTCAGCCCTGCAGCGGCGGCTCCAGGTCAGCTTTTGCTCTCAGCTTGGGATACTGAGTCCTGTGTCGGCTTTTGGCCGCTCCACATTGTCTAGAATCAGCTTCCTGCAACAGCTGAGAATAATAAACAAAGCTGGGTTTGGCATTGATGGATTGTTTACTTTGGCGTCTAGCAGAAGTTAGACTGCAAACTTAGCTTCGATCTAGTCGGCAGATTTCCGGACCCAGTCGGGTCCTCCGCTCCGCAGAGGACAAGTTTTTCCCCATTGTCCGCTTGTGTGTCTTTTGAATCTTATGAAGGAGCATGGCTGGCCGGTATGAGTGGCTGGCCCCAGCCACCCTCTCCTTCAGAGTCCCAGGCAAGAAGTGGGAGATAGTGTGAGGAGTAATCTAGGCTCCTACTAGGGACCCTGCCGAGAGAGCTGTCTCTGTGTGGATCTGTGAAATTCCTTTGCTACAACCCATCCCAACTTCTCCCTCATGGTAGATGTTATTAATTCAATCTGAATTCTAGTCCATGGTTAGACAGCACAGCAATAAACATCTCAATCTTTTTTGTGGTAAAAAGGTTATTTATTTATGGGATTGTATTTGACTTTTTTTTAACAATTTAGTGTTTGGTGTATTTGTTCCCACAGTGTGTGCAGAGGACACACTGAGGGCCAGAATGTATTCTTGGTTTCTGCGGTAATACAAAGCTTGGCCGGGGACCTTTAATGGCCTCTAGACTGTGTGTTGTCCTCAAGCACAGGCAAGAAGACCCAGGGTTGACTAGAACACAGGACCTTCTTGCTGCAAGGCAACAGTGCTACCCACTGCGTCAATGCAGCCCCTGCATGCACTATTAGTCTCTCATATTGCTGACCAGCCACTAGTATACCTCTATTTTCTTTAGAGAGGATGTCATTTACAGCATAATGGCAACATCCAAATCAGTTCTTCAAAACCACAATTGGCACAATTATGACAATAAGAGAAGCACAAACAAGCAAAATTATTGAGGGAAGAATTTTGGAAAGTCTTTTTCTCCTGTGTTCTGCTTCTTTTCTCTTGAGCAGAGAGTCAAATCCTGGAGTGTAGAGGTCTTCAAGCCAGAAGTCCAGATCCTTTGGAGTTTTGGTGTCCTAGATTGGGGAAAAAGAGAACACCAAAAATAATTTCCTCAGTAATTTTCTAAGAGTAACTTGGTGTTGAGGAACTTAGTAGCCTGAGCAACAAAAGAAAACCTCTCTGAGCCTTTGCCCAGAGAGGTTTTCTCTGGGCAAAGCAGTGGTGTTTGACATTCCATGCCAAAATTTCTCTCCAAACTTCAAACATCACATTGCCTTCATTTTAAAGACCATTTAGTGGTGGTTAATAGATTTGTTGCCATA
Source organism: Fundulus heteroclitus (assembly GCF_011125445.2). Classification (NCBI taxonomy): domain Eukaryota; kingdom Metazoa; phylum Chordata; class Actinopteri; order Cyprinodontiformes; family Fundulidae; genus Fundulus; species Fundulus heteroclitus. The sequence continues at coordinate 407,508 of NW_023396520.1, forward strand.
GACTCTTGTCACTCAGTGTATATCTTTGTTGTTTGACAGTTTAAATGAAAGACAACTGGACTTCTCCTGTTTGTTGAAGACATTTCACCTCGCATCCAAAAGAGTTCCTCTCTTTTTCACATTGTGCACATTATGTATAATTCTCTTTTACTACCATATATTTCTTCAAGTGTAAAAGTCTTGGGTAACACCTAGACCTATGACCATTTTATACGTATTACAGAAAGAACGACCAGGATTGTAAATAATGCTGCAACGAGGGGAACACAAGCTCACTGTTTTTAAAGGTCTAACCAGTGAAAGTAGTTCACTTAATCAAATTCAAAACGACAATAATTATGTTCAGTGCAAGAAACAATCTTATTCCAGGTAATATTAAAAAAGGTATAGCAACATAGATGAGTGTTATGATTCAAAGAGAGATAATTCCAGAAAATGCTATGTTCGGACCGCAAAATGGAGTTTTTATATATATGTTTTTTTTCTTGTACACTCCTTTTTCAGTAATCTGTATGTCTAAGTTTTGTTCTTTTTGAACTTATGTTTGAAACAAAACAATAAATTAAACAAAATTTTGATTTTAGGTTTGATGCACATCTAAACTTAGAATGGATCAAAAGAGCAGTGAATTAAGCCATCGGCATTAAATGGTGTAGCTTTTCCTCTTCCCCTTTAGGTGATTTCAGAAGTGATCACAACCTGAAATCTGGGAACACCTCACATATTGGCCCTGATGGGAAACATTCCCTGTGGGACAATGCGCCAGATGGCGTAAAAGATGTAGTGGGTCAGGGGCTTGTGAGTCTGGTAATAGTTATTGTCCATAGTCAGACCATCGTCAGAACTGAAGAAGTCTTTAGTAGAGCTACTCGCCTTGTTCTAACATATGGCATATAACCATATTTCTTCACAACCTTTTCTTGTCTCAATGTTTTTTGATGACCTTTAAGTTTAATCTGACTGGCTACACTGCTCCTGAGAGAAGCTTTAAAAATAAAAACTGACTGTTCCATTTTGATTTTTCCAGTATTACTACAGGACACCACAAAACACATACATGGATCATCTTATTGATGATGTTACTTCCGCATTGTTTTTCATTAGGTAATGTACAATTGGGGAAAAAATGCATTTTTCCTAGGAAGCTGGCTCCCTAGTTTAATTCGAAAACTAAATAAGAGGTTTAATTAAAGATCAATTTATTGGCAACATCCTGAATTTGATCAAGAAGTCTCCAGTAAGTGAGATAGAACCGAATCGCCAAACTGTTTTGGTCCAGTTGAGATTTCTAGATTCTAGAAATGATAGACCAAATTCCAAATGAATAATTTAAAAAGTATTCCCTCTGAGTAATGAATCCTTGGGTAACAGAGATCTACCACAGGCAAGACCTCAGCTGTTACAAAACACTGCAGGAAAAGTTCTTACGTAAAATAAAAATTTCAGCTCTCTATGCAATAAAGAATACAATTAAAACAATTCCTAACATATAAAGCCCTTAATCAAGCTCCATCCTACATCAGAGATCTGATTGCTCCAAATTTTCCAAGCAGAGCACTTTGCTCTAATGGCCTGATATTCAAAGATTACAAATAAGGAGCATTACATTTCAGGTGTAATAAGTGGCGGTGTTGCAGGTGATCTTCAAAGATTGCTTCTGCAATGGATAAGATGTGCAAAACCCATTCGGTCCGCCCCTTTTACATAAGTTAATTGCGTGACCCACTGGCAGTTTGGACCATAAAAGAAAGATTAGGTTCTAAGCAATGGAGTTGGAGGTAAAAATGTTAATTTTTTTTGTAATTATTGCATTGTTAATAACGATGAATATAAGGCATTTAGGTATCTCGATGTGCTACAAACAAAAGTAAAAAAAATTAACAGCTAAAAATAACAACATTCATCCATCCATCTTCCTCTGCTTATCCGAAGTCGGGCCATAGATGTAGCAGCTTTTGTAGGGAGGCCCAGACTTCTCTTTCCCCAGCTCCTCAGGAGGATCCGGCACTCCCATGCCAGCCGAGGAAAAATAACAGTTAAATTTAAAGAATTAAGTATCAGTCATGGAACTTGGAAAAGCAGACTTTGTCAGCTCTTCTCCAACCCCCTTCTGACAGTCTAGTACCGGAAGGAGCCGTATGGGCAGATTCACAGTAAGAATAATCTCTAAACAGATGGATTTACCTCCACCAACTCCTCACAGCAGCCACTTGACCCAAAATGTTCCAAATCAAGGTAGGCCAATAACAATTTATTACAACATAACTGTGTTCGTCAAGAACATTGAGGGAGGAAAAAAAATCCCTCTTGCCACTATGGTTATCAGGCTCATCTCCTATAGATCCAACTACCAGTTTTAGTCTGTGAGGCAGACACCCTTTCTACTTTAAAGACTAGGCTTAAAACTTTCCTTTTGGTAAAACTTACAGAGTGACTAAGGTTATTCTGAGCTATCTCTATAATTACTCTGCTAAAGGTTTAGCCTGCTAGAGGACATACTGACATTCTTCTGTTACATTCTCCTACTGTGGGGCGACGTGGCACAGAGGTTAGGGAGTTCGTCCTGCAATTGGCGGGTTGCTGGTTTGATCCCCCGCACTGACTGTCTCTGTCGTTGTGTCCTTGGGCAAGACACTTCACCCTCATTGCCTGCTGGCGGTGGTCAGAGGGCCCGGTGGCGCCGGTGCATGGCAGCCTCGCCTCTGTCAGTCTGCCCCAGGGCAGCTGTAGCTACTAACATAGCTCACCACCGTCAGGGTGTGAATGTGTGTGTGTGTATGGGTGAATGACTGAACTGTAGTGTGAAGCGCTTTGGAGGTCGTCAAGACTAGTTAAAGCGCTATACAAGTACAAGCCATTTACCATTTACTACTCTCCATTTTGAATTTATGTTATTTTAGCTTTTAATTTTATGTTCTCTGATAATTGTTTTTCTTTTCATTGAAACTACATCTGACATGGTGTTTTGTTTTGCCAATAACATGCAACCTTTCCATGCTTAACCCTGTCTCTCTCTCCTGGACAACATAATCAACTAAGCTTTTGCTGCGACTAACTGCATGTGCTTTCTTTCATCCTAAAAACTTTAAAACTCTCTTGGAACTTATCTCTTTAGATGTATTTCTCTCACTGATGAAGCCACTAAAGCAGCTACTTCTGCTATCAACTTTAGCATAGAAAGTACTCCTAGATTAGTGTTTCTGTGTTTAGTGTCTTCTCTGTCTTCTTAAAATTAGGAAGCATTCAAGAGTGGGTTTAAGGTGAAAAGCTATCTAAATGTGGCTAAAACGTTCTTGGGGTTCATCAAACAATGTATCCAAGCCTGATTCCTCGATGCCTTTGTTTAGGCTAAATGTGAACATATATGGGTTAAAAGAAAGTCATATTTTGCCATAGTTTGTCTTTAACTTCAAAATACCTTAAAATAATCTGCCATGTTGCCATGGATGGTTTGTGTGTCGTACTCTTCGATGGTCCAGGAAGGCTTGAACTTCTCTTTGTCCTCGGTGTTTATGGATTTTATATCCATGTAAAGAGGATTCCTTTTGATGTTAGACTTCAGAGTTTCTGGAGTTATGTGCTTCTCCAGATATCTGTCCACAAACACCACAGGACCTCCATCTGGGAATCGAGGAGTGTTTATATCAGGTTGAGCTGTTTGGTCTCTCTGTTGGTTAAAAAAAAGTATCATTTCATTCACATCTGACTAAATGCAGATCAACTTAAAACAGCAAATCAGATAATATATCTGATTTGTTTTGTATTTACAAAACACCTTAAACCTGAAGTCCCTTCTTCTTAATGTGCTCTTGCCATGAGGCAACAATAGAATGTTGTTTAGTTATTCTTTTATATATCCTTTAGCAATAGAAGCTTGCATGTGACTTGAGGTCATCACATACAAGCTTTTGGTTGCATATTCATTTTCTTATTTGAGGAACTAAAAGACCAGCCACTCATCCGAACAATAAATCACATATTGCAGTCTTTTTATTTTTCATTAAAAGCCCAGCCCACTCAGAAGGCAAAAGCCACAAGTGACAGATAAAGTCTGGTCCATTATTCATAAATAATGGAGCAACCCTCTGTGAGATCACATCGATTATCTTCTCAGTTGCGATCCATCTCTCATGTTGCTGTGGCCAACTCTTCTGTCCAATATCATTCCAGTTCATTGACATTGAGTACTATTCAGCTAGTGCTCTGGTCTTTGACTGGGTTACTGTAACACCTTTCAGCAATTCTGTTGTAGATTTGGTGCTGTGTTTAGGGTAAGCTTAGCCTTATGGCTAAGTTTTCTTTTTTGACTCAAGGATGGTCTCACGAGGCTAGTCAATAAACACACCCTTCAGTAAAAGACAAGAACTTTATGACCAATTATTGTGGGGAAAACCATGCATCTCTTGGGAACTCAAAGAAATGACTGCATGACAATCAGTTTGATTATTTCTGGGGAATGAATCTGTCATGACAGATTCACAAGACTGGTAAACTGGAGGTCCATGTCACTGTTTAGCAGCTTAAATACTGTAACATAATTGGTCAAAAAAATTAAATAGAGAGCAGAGAAAACGGAATGGCTTGAAAAGTATTACCTAAAGGAATATAAAGATATCTATGTCGTACCTGGTCAGACTACATTCCAATTTTCTGCACTCCTGGTGCACAACAAAATGTGTTTAAGGGCTGATAACATAGATTTTGCATGATATGTCCCCTATAACGCTAGTGTAACCCTAGACGTCCTTTGTAAAAGGGTAAATTTTGCTCTGGACTCAACTAAGTCTGAAATTATTTAAACACCATGACAAAGAAAGGATATTGAGGTTAGTGTACTGTGCATTAAGACTGCAATTTTGATGTATTGCTAGCTAATCTATTCACAAAAGTACTGAGAGGAATTGATGTACTTTGGAATAACTGTAGCTCTTTGGCTCCATACCTGCAAATAGACCCTGTTCTGCCATCGTCTCTGACTGGAAACAAATGCGCCAACCTGGAACATACCATGTGTAGCATCCAACATCCCGACATCCAGCTGTAGGAACTTTTCAGGATGATTATTGTTGGGCAGAACAGAGATATCCATCTTCGCTCTGCTGTTCTCTGCATTGACTGCTTGACCTGTCTGCAGCCTCAATGCAAATGCCCACTTCAGCTGGTAAGCTTGCTTATTATTTATGAGAAGCAAGGTATTTATGAAGCTGTATCACTTGCAAGTGAGGGTAACCTAACCTTACCACTGACAGCCTGATACAAAAAAGTAATACCATTCATTGAGAGAGAAGCAAAAAGAGAGGGTAAGCTAAGTCCACATAACAGTTTCATGTTACGTAAAAGATGCTGCTATGTAAGGAATGGTTACAAGCTTCTTCTTGATTCTTCATGATAAATATTATGCAAGACATCATTACACTATGTATGACCCCTGACTAATAACTTCTACCGATGTATTCTGAAGACGGTGATGTCTTTGAGCTCCAAGCCAACACTTACCACATACAGCTGTTGTAAATAATGTATCCCTGACTAGGACTTTGATCAAACTAGAATTCATGACTGATTGACACTTTGGTTCCCAGCATGCTAACCTGAATAAGGCAAGAGACCAATAGAGACATAAAACAGTCTATGACAAACGACAATAAATAAGAAACTGCGAATGTAGTTTCTTACTAAATGGCATTGAATAGTATTTTAGTTACTGTATACACACTGAACACTAGTTATGAGAGTTGAATCTGTCATGCATTAATATATCTGCTTGGACTACGGCACTCTGCATGCAACATGGCTTGAACTCTGACTCGCAACATGCCTGCAACTCCACCTAATAGGTAAAATAGCCACAGCAAAGACTAGTTTGATCTCTTCCTGCAGTTCTACTGGAACTGAGAGGATCTTTGCCATCTCAGATGAGAACCCTGCGCATGAACACGTGAATCACCTTTTACTTTTCAAATCTGCTAGGTCTCCCTTTTACCATCTTTTGTGGGACTAACAGAGGAGGTCCTTTAACCAAATTGAAGCGCACAACCCCAAGAAGAAGACAAAGAAGTTGTCCCCCTTTCTGTCGACAGACGAGGCAACGTCTTTTCTGCTTAGGCCAAGCTGATCACCAGGACCACTACCGCAGCTCCGTGCAGACCGGGCGAGCCGACGCTCCTCCAACATGCCGCTGAAGTTGGAAACACTTGGCAAGGAGCCACCAGCCTCTTGTCCCAGCCACATTATGTTCTTGGGTGGACCGATCTCCCACCGGAGAGCACGAGAAAGGAAAAAAACATTTCATTTATTTTCTATATCTAGAAACTCAATACTAAACCTGGGCAGAGGTCTATTAGAAGTAGGTTTAATGCTGATGTTTTACTCCAGAAGGAGTTTGTTGAACTGTCTGTTGAATGTTTATATTGTGTGTTTGAATTCAGGTGATAAGCTGTTGTGTTTTATCTTGGTTTCTGTGAGACAGCCACACTGACAGCATAAAGTTACTTTCCCTTCTTATCCTTTCTTCTCTTCTCTCTCTCTTTTCCCATTTCTTGGGTTTCCCGCAGATTTTGTTTTAACCTCATCCCTTGTGTTAGTGTCATGGGATTTTTATCCTACAGTCACTATGGTGTCACGCCACTCGGACATAGGAGGCTTGCAGATATGATGGCTGTGTATGAGATCCACTATTTGCTGATTGCAAGGTCAATGCTTGCGTGTTACTATGCAGAATACTGATTGTCTAGGATAGACTGGCTCTGTTTTGTCCAACTGTGGGCCTGCTGTGGGGTATTTAGAAGGGACGCAAGAATGAAAATATTCAGAGACAGGTCTGACGCAGACTGCAGCGGGACCGTGGGGTGCGATTACTTCCCATCTATGTGATCTCTGCTCTGTTTCCCAATAAAAGTGCTGGAACTTCACCCCTGTCGTGTCCTTATTCAGTAACTCTGGGTTATTATTGTTTAGAATTCCATCCACAGTTAGCCAGTAGTAATTGTCTCAAGGTTAGCTGCCTCTTGGTTTTTCCATGTGGTTGGAGCAGCTGACTGTGGCTAGTGGCTTAGACTATCGTCTGAGCCATCGCCATCTATTGCCTGCCTGGGCTAACTATTGTTAGCACTAGCTCACTGTCTTAGCTAGTGCTTCAACACAGGCCTAGTCTTGAAGGGCCATCACATTACTGTCATGTTTTGTAGCCAGTAGCTACAAAACATGTGCTACTACTGGCACAGGAAACGCCTGGCTACATGAAACGCCTGGCTACAGGCTTCAGGATGTGGCGGACCCCCCTGGGTCTCTGTATCACAGGCAGACGGTGGGCCATTCTGAGTCCTCGTGTCAATGGTAAGCGGCGTCCCCTCTAGGGTCCCCGCGCCGATGGTAGGTGGCGGACCCGCCTGGGTCCCCGCGTCGATGGTAGGCGCCAGACCTGCCTGGGTCCCCGGATCACATCCAGGCAGTGGACCCTCCTTGGTCCCTGTGTCGCAGGTTGATGGACATCAGTGTACCGCACCCGCGTCGAAAGCCGGACTGGCGTGCTCATCACCTGTGTCGGACGCCGGACTGGCGTGCTCATCACCCGCGTCGGACGCCGGACTGGCGTGCTCATCACCCGAGTCAGACACCGGACTGGCGTGCTCATCACCCGCGTCGGACGCCGGACTGGCGTGCCCATCACCCGAGTCAGACGCCGGACTGGCGTGCTCATCACCCGAGTCAGACGCCGGACTGGCATGCTCATCACCAGCGTCGGACGCCGGACTGGCGTGTTCATCACCAGCGTCGGACGGCAAACTGGCGTGCTTATCACCCGCGTCGGACTGGTGTGCTCATCACCCGCTTCAGTGTTTTGCTGCAGACTGAGCAGGAACAGAGTCTTTGGCAGCAGTCTGAGCAGGAACGGAGACTTTGGCAGCGGTCTGAGCAGGAACGGAGTCCTTGGCAGCGGTCTGAGCAGGAACGGAGTCCTTGGCTGCGGTCTGAGCAGGAACGGAATCTTTGGCTGCGGACTGAGCAGGGGCCGTTTCTCAATTCACAAGAACGCGAGTCTGTACTCGATACATAGATTATATTAATTGGACAGAAGATTAAGACATATAAGCATATTACCTAAATTACAAGTTAATTTTATATTTGGTACAGGTCAAGTGGAGGCACGCTACAACAGACACCACACCAAGGTGAGAAACATCGTTGAGCGTGCCTTTGGTGGTCTGAAGACACGGTGGCGTTCCATCTTCTTTAGGGCGCTAGAGGTCCGCCTGACGTTTGCCCCAAAAGTAGTCACCGCCTGCTGCATCTTCCACAATATTAGTATAGAGGCAGGGGACCAGCTGGACTTGTAGGATGAGGAGGTCGACCCAGAGGAGGACGGCCTCTGGCGGCTGAAGACAGGGAGCTGCTCCAGCTGGCTGCATGTTTAAGTTGACATGACTACATCTGACCTAACGTAGAGCAGTTGGAGTCATGTACACATGCTGGTTCAGTTAATTTTTGTCACCACCTGTAAAAATATATTAAATAATCAGTAAATTAATTTCCATTCCAACTATTTTTAATTGTAAGTTTATAGGCATTGTCTATTTGTATAAGATCTTAATATGAGTTATTTCTTTGTTTTAAACTATGTTAGTAACTGTTAATTTGTTGAATATATTACACCTTCATTCTGTTCCAAAGATAAAACATTTGTATAAAATAAATGTCTTATTTTCATATACTATTATTACTATTGTTTTCTTTCCCTCTTTCTCCTCTCAATTATGCGTGTCCTGACTCAGAAGAAACTCAGATAGGAAAAACATTTGTAGATTTTATTTATTTATTTATTTTATATGCTGCTGTCGTCTTTGGGAGACATTTACAATTTATTCCAACAAATATTTAGTTAATAAAGCAACACACGTCAGTCAGATAAACACAAAACAAATAAATCATAACCAGCGGTACTATGTACACCACTTGGCCGACAGAAGTGTACTAAAGACGGACTAACATCAGCCCTGGCTGTGGTTTCCCTCGGAGGTCTGCGGGTCACTCTGCTCCGCTCAACGTCGGACTTTTTATTAAAATTACGCACCAACTCTGCAAACGGGCCACATAGGGAAGCTTAAAAGTATAATGTTCTCGCCTCAAATGATCTGAAAACGTACTTTTGAAGAACAACAGCAGAAAAAAAGGGAATTTTTAACTTGTCGCTGTGAGCTCTGTTTGCGCTGTCTCGAATCAAGCTGCGGCCGCGGTGCATTCTGGGCAAGCGGTCAGTCTGAAGAACTCACAAGTCTGCTCTGATGCATGCTTGATAAAGAGGGCGTCGCGTTCTCGGTTTGGCGTTCTCGGCAATTGGAACAGTGCTCGGGCTGAGGCTGATGACGTGTCACGAGCACACGAGACCGCTCAAGAATGCATATTGAGAAACGGCCAGGAACTGGGATTTCTGCTGGTGGGGTGACGAAAACCTCAGCCTCTGACGTGAGTGCAGACTGATAGGAAAGCAGGTCATCCCTATCCCCATAAAAGAAGTCCCACAGCTGGGTCTAATGGATCTAGGGCGCTTTGGCCATATGAGGCGTGGACCTCCGAGCAGCAGCTGAAGACTTCACCCGGGAAGCCAGCTGAGTGTCGTGGAGGGGAACGAGAAGGCTTCTGCTCTGGCGGTGACGTCAGCTCCAATCGGAGGGATCACAGCTGTGCCAACCAGCTTAGCCTCAGGTTGAGCAGTGGGTGTGTTCTGGCATCAACGAGCCCGCCGTCTCCGTCGAGAGGAGCCGGGCGGCGAGAGAGTGGCTGCTGCTAGTGATGAGGAAGTGGTGGGGCAGCATCGGCAGGAGCTAAAACAGCGGCAGGAACCGTAGCAGCGGCAGGAGCGAGATGAGCTGAGGCTGGATCCGTGGCGGACTCGGCAGCAGCAGCAGTGGAAGCGGCAGGGCCGGGGAGGAGGCGTTCTGCCGAAGAGCGAAAGCAGCCTAGTTCATCCACTCAAGCTCCTCCATCAGCCCTGTAGTTTCGAAGAGGGGAAAGAGCTCAGCCTGACTCTTCCACAGCTTCCGAACCTGAGCCACCCCACCCAGCTGCCTCGAAGGTGGACTGAGCGAGGCGAGGATCTCCAAACAATCCAGGGACTGGACTATGAGCTGTTCCGTTGCGCTGTTTTTGAGAGAAAACAGCGCAACGGAAAACAGCTCCTGCATGGAGGCTCTGTGTGGGTGTCGGGTTCATGAGGTCGGTTCGTTCTGTCTTGTTTTGTAGACTGTACCCGAACACACCACACACAGAGTTCAGTTTAAAGAGAGTTTATTGAAGATGATGAATGGTGGAGGATGGTGACCAGAGTTCAGACCAGGCTGGAGCAGGAGGCTGTTAGTGGCTGGAGCTGGCAAGCAGGACAGAGCCGGAGCACAGAGGCAGCAAGACCAGCAGCACGGCAGAGTGGAGACTAGGGAACCAGCAGCAAGGCAGAGTGGAGACTTGGGAACCAGCAGCAAGACCAGCAGCACGACTAGGAGAATACTTGCAGGACTGAGAACCAGAGTGAGATCAGAACCAGAACCACAGCAGGCAGGTGGAGATGAAGGGACTTCGGGCTGGATGAGGTGAGCAGCAATGAGCAGAAGTAAACAGAACAAACCGACAGGGGAGGACTGAATGCAGGGAGCTTAAATAGGGAGGCTGACAGGTGTGCTGAGTGCTGGCTGATTAGTGACTGACAGGTGTACGTGATTACTGAACTGTGGGACCGGAGCTGTATGGAAGATGAAAAAGTGTCCTGAATATGTGCATGGTGCAGCAGACAAAGCTGCACCATGACAATTAAGATAAGATAAGATAAGATAAGATAGTCTTTATTGATCTCACAATGGAGAAATTCACTCGTCACATCGGCTCATACAAGAAGGTGCAGAGTAGGGAAGGTGCATTCAATTATATACAGTGAATCTTCATATATACAATGGATCAGAAAGAATACCAAAAAAAATACAAAAAAAAGGAAATAGGAATGGGCATATGATGTCTCATTTACATTCTTAGTGGTCTATATATATATATATATATAAACATATCTATATACTTAAATATATACATATATCTATGCGCCTACTTACATACGCACCTACGCGTATGTACGTGCATATACATTGTATACATTTGTACATACATACATACATACATGTGGGCTGACTTATGTTCAGGTGATGATAGCAGCAGAAGTCACTACTTACTTACTGTAAGTATTAGCCCAATCCATTGCTAGGCTGTTTAATGGTGATTATTTAATGTTTAATTAAGTAAGGCTTAATTGATTGTGAAATTACATAAAGACTGCCACCTCTAAGTTTCATCACTTTGCTGTTTGTTTAATTTTACTTTCTTCTTTATTGTTGTGTGTTGTTTGATTTCCATAGTTGGTGTGTTCTAGTAGTATTAGTATTAAACAGAATAATTACTGTGTCAGGGTGCAATCCTGCCTGCTGCACCCTGAACCTTCCTCCTGCTCAGCTCCACTAATCATCCTCAGCTGTTAAACCTTCAATCAGTCAGATTGAAGGTTTAACTTCAATGGAAGTTAAACCTTCCATTGAAGTTAAACCCCTTCCATTGAAGAGGTTTGCAGGCAGTCCACCTGCAAACCTCTCCATATAAACCCACCTCAGTCTCCTGTTCCCCGCCAGTCCGTCTTGTCTTCTTCACACGAGTGCCTCGCTACCTTCCTCATCAGAAGGACTCACGTCTTCACTCCCCGCTGCTGACCGCACACCTCCCTCGCAGCTCCACTTGGTTCCAGCTCCAAGACGCTGCCCCGCTTGGATCTCGCTCCAAGCCCAGCTCGGGTCCCGTCCCGAAGCTCACCTGCCGGCCTTGTGTCCCGTCGCAAGGTTCTGACCTGTTGTGTGTTAGTCGAGTGTTAGTCTGACCTCCTCTTCTTCAACATTTGCATCCTCTTGCTCATCTTCTTCACTTTAGGGCTTTTGTCATTTCCGTCATGTCTTCGTCTGTTAACGGTTGTGAGGGGGCATCAATCAGGTCATCGACACCTTTGTTAACGGTGTGACTTCCTCATTGCGTTCTGCATTAGATAATGTAGCTCCCTTGAAAAAGAAGCTGATAATTCACAGGACGCTGGCTCCCTGGTTTAATTCAGAGCTGCATTCCTTGAAGCGCGATGTTAGGAAATTGGAGATAAAATGGCGCTCTACACACCTAGAGGAATCCTACCTAATCTGGAAAGACAGCCTATTGTTGTATAAAAAGAGCCTTCGCAGAGTTAGAGCAGCATATTTTTCATCATTAATTGAGGAGAATAAAAATAATCCTAGATTTTTCTTTAGGACGGTTGCTAAACTTACCCAGAGTCACAGCTCCGTTGATCCATCCATTCCCTTAGCTCTTAGCAGTAATGACTTTATGGAATTCTTCATAAATAAAATTGATGCCATTAAAAATAAAATAATTGGCATCCTCCCAAACACGATTACCTCGTCCTCAGTAAGTGAGGCAGCGTTGGAGGAATCTTTAGAACCTGCACAGTGTCTGAACTGTTTAAAAGCAGTAAAGCTTTCTGAGCTATCTAAAATTTTAGCTTAATCTAAACCTTCTACCTGCATGTTGGACGCAACCAAGTTGTTTAAGGAGATATTCCCATTGATCAGTGGTCCTATTTTGGACATGATTAATCTATCCATAGTAGATGGATATGTACCACAGGCTTTTAAAGTAGCTGTTATTAAACCTTTACTTAAGAAACCTTCTCTTGATCAAGATGAGTTAGTAAATTACAGACCTATATCTAATCTTCTTTTCCTATCTAAAATTCTTGAGAAAGTAGTTGCTAATCAACTATGTGAACATTTACAAAGTAATGACCTACTTGAGGAATTTCAGTCAGGCTTCAGAGCTCATCATAGCACTGAAACGGCTCTGATGAAGGTCACTAATGATATTCTCATGGCCTCAGATAATGGACTTGTGTCTGTGCTACATTTGATACAGTTGACCACAATATTCTCCTACAAAGACTTGAGCATACTGTAGGGATTAGGGGAAAGGTTTAAATCCTATCTGTCGGACAGATTCCAATTTGTTCATGTTAATAATAAATCTTCTTCAAACTCTAGGGTCACTTATGGAGTACCACAGGGTTCAGTCCTTGGACCAATTCTCTTTACTATATATATATGCTTCCGTTTGGCAAAATTATCAGACAGCATAGGATTAATTTCCACTGTTATGCTGATATTTGTCCATAAATCCTGATGAATCCAATCAATTACTTCGACTGCAGTCATGTCTTGATGACATCAAAAGGTGGATGACTTTAAATTTCCTGCATCTAAATTCTGACAAGACCGAAGTTGTAATCTTTGGGCCAGATTTCTCAAAAAATAAACTTCTTAACCAATCACTTAATCTGGATGGCATTAACTTGGCCTCTGGTAATAAAGTAAAAAATCTTTGTGTTATTTTTGACCAAGACATGTCATTTAAATCTCATATTAAACAGGTTTCCAGAGTTTCCTTTTTTCACCTCCGGAATATTGCCAAAATTAGAAACATTCTGTCCAGGGGTGATGCTGAAAAACTAGTCCATGCATTTGTTACTTCAAGGCTGGACTACTGTAATTCTTTGCTATCAGGAAGTGCACAAAATGCAGTTCAAAGTCTTCAGCTGATCCAAAATGCTGCAGCAAGAGTTCTGATGAAAATCAACAAAAGGATCATATTTCTCAAATTTTAGCTTCCCTTCATTGGCTTCCTGTTAAATCATAAATACAATTTAAAATTCTTCTTATGTATAAAGCCCTTAATAATCAAGCTCCATCATATATCAGAGCTCTGAGTACCCCGTAACGTTCCTAACAGAGCATTATTGAAAATATTTAAAACCATATTTTATGTGCAGCTCTGCCTGGACATTTTATGATATTGCTAAATGATTTAATTTTAATAAAGAACACAAACACAGAATTCCAATTAAATATTTATTTAACCAACTTTTTTAACCATAACAGAATTTTTTTTTAAAGAAAAATAACTTGAGAGACCTGAGTTATGTTATTAAATACTGACAAAGAATAAACTAAAGTGACCAGTAAAATGACCAAAATAAACATACCAAATAAATAAATAAAATAGCCTATTTAGGTGGGAATAGTACACTAGTTACTTCTCAGGTTTCATAATTTAGAGGCAGACGCAGGGCTGAGGTCCGAGGTTGTGGCGTGGGAAGACACAGATTGCAGCTCATTTTGCACTGATTCTCTGCACTAATTCCACAATTTAGGGAGCGCTGTTAGAGAAAAACTTGCGTCCCGGAACGTTATATTGCGGATCAAGAGTGGCGAGTAATTGTTTGAAGCGATGTTTTTCAGCTGCAGACAACAGCAGCATATCCATCACTATGGAGCATGTTACTGCATGCGTGATGTCCTTACGCCGCTTGGATGCTTTGTCATTTTATCACAGAGAAGGGAGCCCAGTTTAGCTGCTATACCTGCTTTATTTTGGAAGAACTTCCAGAAGATTACTACGAAGACGACGCGGATTCGCGCGGGGCTGCAAAGCTCGCGCTGCTGCGGGAGTGAGCGGCTTACGTAATGAAACAAGTTGGTTGTGTTACCAGACTTTGTTTTTACTGGTTCCTTGCAAGTTTTACAAATCACTGTGGTTTATTTCTGTCAGACTGGCGAACTAGTAAAACCCCATTTTGGACCGTTTCCTCCGCCGCTCCTTGCTGCGACATTTTCACGTGCTCTGTGTTGTGGTTTGAGAGGGCGGTGCTTTGTGACGGCGTGCCTGGGTCCGCGATTACGATTGGTCGAGAGGAAGTAGTGACTGTAGCATCAACTAATATGATAGACTGAAAGGAAGGAAGGAAAACTCTCTATCGAAGTTTTATCGACTTGTTGTTTTCCTATTGCGCCACACGTCTATCCATCGATATATATATTGTTATTGAATTATCGTCCAGCCCTAATGATGCTATAGGCTTAGGCTACTGGAGGACATCAGGATCTATTTTTCTCACTCTATCGAGTTCTACTGTTCTTCAATTATGCATTGCTTGTCATAATTTCTGCTTATAACTTTTTGTTCTCTCTCTTTTTTTTCCTTCATAGTAGGTACATTTGGTCTGACGTTCTGTTATCTGAGACATCATCCAGATGTAGCCGGGGCACTATGGCCCTGAAGCATAATACTGCACACCCTTCCCCCTGCCCATATATGGAAGATGCTTGACAGCGCACAGCTGGTACTTGAGGCAGGTAATCAGCTGTTCCATTTAAAGGGGGGTAGATTTCTGAGAACATCAGAGGAAGAAGAACATCTGAGCAGGCGGAAGCCGAGGAGAGCTGGACGTGGCAGTTGACAGGAAGGAAGCAGCTACGCGGTTGAGAATTTAACACAACAAACAAAGAAGGCGGTAGGAGCTGAGTTGGTGGATCACATAAGCTGTACATTGACTGTAGTAGCATGGCTTCTACATCAGGAGGAAATAGTGGAAATTAAATGGAGTGGATGATATCGAGGTCAGCAAAAATGAAAAGAGCAATTAGAAAGAGACATGAAAGGGCAAGAAGTTGGTCGGAGGAAAGTGAGCCAGGAGCGGAAGGCTTTAAAAGGACAAAAATAAATCAAAGAGTGAGTTCACGGGAACAAGATAACAGTAATACAGAAGTGGAATACAAAGTTGTGGTGGAATTTCAGCAAGAAAGGGGTTATATTCATCCGATAAAGATAACCAAAGCAATAGAGGTTGAGATAGGGAAAATCAAAACGGCTAGAATCATGAACAACAGAAAAGTGATAATTCAAGCTATCAGTGAGGCACAACAACAGAAGATAATTAAAATGAAAACTCTGATGGGAGAAATAATTAAATCATATATACCAGGTTATATGGCAAGGTTGAGAGGAGTAAGTTCAGGAGTTCCACTTGAAATGACAATGGAGGAGGTGAAGAATGAAATAAAATTTTATTTCATTTTCCCTCCTTAAGGAGGGAAAATAACATGCCAGAAAATATACAGCTAGGATTCATGAACTATAAAGTTAGAGAGTACATCCCGAAACCGCTCAGATGTTTTACCTGTCAAAGAATGGGACACATTGCAAAAGAATGTAAGGGAAAAATTAGATGTGCAAGATGTGGAGGTCCACATGAATTTGGAAAGTGTGACAAAGACGCTAAAATCAAATGCTGTAACTGTGGTGGTGATCACAGTGCAGCCTATGGTGGATGTATAGTTCAAAGGGAAGCTAGAGAAGCCCAGAAAATCAAGATAACAGAAAGAGTTTCTTACGCAGAAGCATTAAAAAGAGTAAAGAAAGATAGTACAAGAGGAATGAGGCTGGGAGAAACAGATCAAAGTTACGCTTATCGGAACACAAATCAAGGACTGAATGATCAGAGACAAATATTAATGCCAACAACAAATACGAATAATACATGTTTGCATAGATGTAAAATAGAGGAAAATACAATGATGGTGAAAAAAGAAAACTTTATAGCATTTATATGTCATATTATTAATGTTACTGTTCAAATGAAGAAGAAAAGTGATAAAATAAAAGCAATAGTAACAGCAGCAGGGAGGTTCCTAGATATGAAAGAAATTCAAGCAGATCAGATGCATACCATATTGAGTGCCACTGAAATAACATAAATTGGTCAGGATTAGGATATAAGCTTTGTAGATGGTTATACATATTCTTCAATGGAATGCCAGAAGTTTAATAGCTCACGGACAAGAATTTAAAAAGTATATTTATGAATTAGAAGTAATACCAGATGTAATATGTATACAAGAAACGTGGTTAAACTCAAACTTAGATTTTAAAATTCCTGGATATAACATAGAAAGACAGGATAGAAGTAATGGTGGTGGTGGAGGATGTGCCACCTTAATTAAAATTAAGGAAGGAATAGCTTATGAGAAAAACTCATTAAACAAAAAAATTGAATGTGTGAATATAGAAATATTTAATTTAAGGAAACATGGAAATATTAAAATCATTAATTATTATAATTCATGTAAAAATCTAGATAATGAAATATTTAAGGAAATAGGGAAAATACATAGAAGAGAAGTTTGGTGTGGAGATTTTAATGCTCACAACAGTCTATGGGGTAGCAAGAAGACGGATTATAATGGTAAAATAGTGGAAGAATTAATGGATGAAAGGTCATTAGTATGTCTTAATAATGGAAAAGGTACAAGACTAAATATACATATAAATACAATTTCATGTCTAGATATTACATTTTTATCTGATTGTCTTGTTAGTGCATGTGAATGGGATGTAAATGGGGAATCTACATTAGGGAGTGATCACTTTCCAGTGAGTACAATAATTAGTGATAATATAAATAGACAAGAAGAGTTTACATTAATAAGATGGTGCTTTAATAAAGCTGATTGGTTTAAATTTAAAACAAAATGTGAGGAAACAAGACATATAGTAACATTAGAAGGTAATATTGAAGAGTGTACAAATCAAATAATAGAACATATTATAAATGCTGCAAATTGCAGCATACCAAAAATAAAAGTGAAAGGTCAGAAGAAAGTAGTTCCTTGGTGGAATAATGAATGTAGTAAAACAATTAAAGATCGTAATAAAGCTTTTAAAATACTACAGAAAAATCTAACAATCAAAAACCTTATTGATTATAAAAGGAAAAGAGCAAAAGCTCGGAAAACTATAAAGGATGCAAAAAAGAAAACGTGGAGAGAATATTGTTCATCAATAGGTGCAGAAATAAATATAAAGAATGTGTGGTCAATGTTTAGAAAAATGACGGGGGAAAGAACAATGTTAATATTCCATCTTTAATCAGAGGACAAGAGGTATTGGTTATAAATAAAGATAAGGCAGAGTTATTAGGAGAGACATTTGCGGCAGTTCATAGTGGTGTGATCACTTGACAGATATTTATAGAAGGCAGATGATCCAAAAACTTGGAAATCATAAAGACTTACTAGAAAAATGTCAAAAATATATGACATTAGATATGAATATAACCATGAAAGAAATAAAAACAGTATTGAAAGGGACAGGATGTTCAGCTCCAGGGGAGGACCAATTATGCTATGCTTTGTTTCGACAGATTCCGGAAATAACACTGAAATTAATATTAGAATTATTTAATAAAATATGGAAAGAAGGATCAATACCAAATAATTGGAAAAGGGCAATAATCTTACCATTTAATAAGCCAGGTAAAGACTCTACCTGTCCAAATAATTACAGACCAATAGCTCTTACTTCTCATTTAAGTAAATGGATGGCGAAAATAATGGTTAATAGATTAGGATACTTTCTTGAGAAGAATAATTTAATTAATGAATATCAATGTGGATTCAGAACAGGAAGATCAACAATGGATGCTCTAATTAGAGTCAGCAATGACATAGAGAAAGCTTTAAAAATGAAGGAAATAATGATTATAGTATTTTTTGACATAGAAAAAGCATATGACTCACTATGGAAAGAAGGATTACTTATAAAAATGAAACAGATGGGAATAGGTGGGAGAATGTATAATTGGATAGCAAATTTTCTACTAGATAGAAAGATAAGAGTAAAAGTTGGGAATGATTATTCAAATGAATATAATGTTGAAAATGGAATACCTCAAGGTAGTGTAATTAGTCCAATTTTATGTAATATAATGATCAATGATATTTTCTATGATACTGATAAATGTATAAAATCTGCACTGTATGCAGATGATGGGGCCATATGGATGAAAGGGAAAAATATTAAATATGTGGTAGAAAATATTAAAAAAGCAATTCGTAAAGTAGAAAAATGGTCTTATGAATGGGGTTTCAAATTATCAGCAAACAAGTCTTATTATATGGTTGTCACAAAGAAGAGAAATATTAATATAGAAACAATAACATTGTATGGACAGACTTTAGAAAGAGTAACAGAATATAAATATCTAGGTTTATGGTTGGACAGTTCTTACTCATGGAAAACACATATAGATAACTTAGAAACCAAGTGTAAAAAAGTTATTAATCTGTTAAAGGTATACTATGCAACCGGGGTTGATTTTCCAGCGAGGCTCCCCCCAGAGGGCGAAAGTAAAAGTGCACTGTCGTAAATATGCTCAGCTGTTCTCCTGGTTTGTCCGTCAAGCCAGGCGTGGTTGTTTTGAGCTTAGCAGACAGGTGAACACAACAAATACAAAAGTGGAAAAAACGGCAGTACAAACAATGACTAACACAGTGAAAGTATGAACATGCACAGAGAGAGAAACCATTCCAATGCAGTGTTTCCCCTAGGAATTTGGGACGACCGGCGGGGTGGAGCGGGGCGGAGCGGGGCGGGTGGGTGGTTGGGGGGGGGACAAACTTTGCACCGCTGAACGGCGGAGCGGAGCGGGGGGGTGGGGAGACAAACTTTGCACCGCTGACCAGCGGAGCGGAGCGGGGGGGAGACAAACTTTGCACTGCTGACCGGCGGAGCGGAGCGGGGGGGGGGGGGGAGACAAACTTTGCACCGCTGACCGGCGGAGCGGAGCGGGGGGAGACAAACTTTGCACCGCTGACCGGCTGAGCGGAGCGGGGGGGGGGGAAACAAACTTTGCACCGCTGACCGGCGGAGCGGAGCGGGGGGAGACAAACTTTGCACCGCTGACCGGCGGAGCGCAGCGGGGGGGGGAGACAAACTTTGCACCGCTGACCGGCGGAGCGGAGCGGGGGCAGACAAACTTTGCGCCGCTGAGCGGCTGAGCGGGGGGGGGGACAAACGGCGCGCATATCGAGTTAGTTTTATTTTTTAATTATTTTTTTGGAATGTCGGCGAGGCGGTAGCGTGAGGGAAACCCTACAATGTTACTTACAATCGCATCAGCAGAAACGCGAGGTCCGCGTCAGCCTTGCAGCCTTCTATGTTCACCCGTGTACGACTCCTCTCTCTGTCCAGAGCCCTTTTTGCTCGTTCTTGCCTGCTACAACATGGGCTTTCGCTGTTTTCTCGCTGGTTCTGCCATGATAACTGCACAAATATCGCCACTGCGCTAGCAACGAGCACACCTTTCACTGCGGGCGTGTAGCAGTTCTCGCCGTAAAGCAAGACCGACTCTCGCGATGCACACGAGACTACTGAGCCTGTGACTGCGGGCCGACTGCTCCTGCAATTGCAAGTGCAGTATTTCCCCCACAGACCACCAGGGCGGCCGAGAAAACCTTAGTTCAACCTGAAATGACTCATTTAATCATCCAAAACGGTATGGAACATATTAATTAACTGAAAAATGTTGCATAGTATGCCTTTAAAGGCTGTGGCTGGAAATAATTGGGGTGCAGATAAACAGTCATTATTAAGCATATACAGGGCTCTCATGAGAGCAATAATAGATTATGGCAGTATTATATATGGAGCAGCAGCTAAAACATCATTACAAAAAATAGAAAGAATACAGTGTAGAGCTTTACGTATATGTACAGGAGCAATAAAAACAACACCTATTAATGCTCTCTTAATTGAAAATGGGGAAACTCCACTGGAAATGAGGAGAATTAAATTAGCTTCAGCATATTGGATGAAAATTAAAAGTAATATAGATAATCATGTGAATTCAACTATTATACAAAATTGTTGGGAATATGTGAAGTTCCAAAGTAATGGATTTGGATGGATGGTTAGGAAATTGATTAAAAAGTATGGATTAGAAGACAAGGAAATAGCTTAATTTAACCCAATTAGCATTATTCCTCCATGGCTAATACCAGAGGTTAATGTAGATTTGCAAATTAATACAATGAAAAATGATTGGAATTTAAATGAAATAAGATAAGCTTTATTGATCTCACAGTGGAGAAATTCACTTGTCCCATCGGCTCAATAGTCAAAAGTCAGAAGAAGGTGTCAAAGTAGGTAAGTAGAATCAGTTAGATACAGTTATACAGCTATATACAATATACAATTCTGTACACTCCTATGTATAAATAGGTTATTGCACATATGTTATTATACAGTTTATACAGGACTATTGCACAGGCTTATTGCACAGTTTATACAGTTTATACAGGATTATTGCACAGGCTTAATGCACGGATTATAGCAATAATAACTTATTGCACATAAGTTATTACAGTTATTGTTTCAGCTATGGTGCATGGTTGCAGTCGTTACTCTAATAGTTACACTTATAAAGCAGCGAGTTATGATCAGGTAGCAGCAGGAATTCAATTCAATTCAATTCAATTTTATTTATATAGCGCCAAATCATGAAACATGTCATCTCAAGGCACTTTACAAAGTCAAGTTCAATCATATTATACAGATTGGGTCAGATTATACAGATTGGTCAAAAATGTCCTATATAAGGAAACCAGTTGATTGCATCAAAGTCCCGACAAGCAGCAGTCACTCCTGGGGAAGCGTAGAGCCACAGGGAGAGTCGTCTGCATTGTACATGGCTTTGCTGCAATCCCTCATACTGAGCAAGCATGAAGCGACAGTGGGAAGAAAAACCACCCATTAACGGGAAGGAAAAACCTCCGGCAGAACCGGGCTCAGTATGAACGGTCATCTGCCTCGACCGACTGGGGTTACAGAAGACAGAACAGAGACACAACAAGACAGACAAACAAGCACAGAAGCACACATTGATCCAGTAATCTGTTCTACATTAGATGGTAGTAGTGGGTGAGCCGTCTTCTCTGGATGATGTCACAGTTAACAGAACGCCAGACCAGGTGTACCTACTATGAAGAAAAAGAGAGACCTTTTTAAGAAAATGAGTGACCTTTATAACATAATAATATAACACAATAATAATAATAATAATAATAATAATAATAATAATAATAATAATAATAATAATAATAATAATAAAAATAGGGATAAAAACTGATATATTTTTAAGAACTACATATAATAATTACCTTAAAATTTATACAGATGGTTCTAAGAATTTAAAAGGATATGTGGGAATAGGAATATATGTTCCAGAGTTTAAAAAATGTATTCATAAAAGAATATCAGATCAATTGTCGGTTTTTACAGCAGAAATGGTGGCAGTTATATTAAGCTTGCAATGGGTGGAGGAGATTCGACCAATCTGGGTGGTGGTGTGCACAGATTCTAAAGCAGTAGTGGAAAGTATTAAGGGAGAAGCAAATGATAGAAAAGATTTGGTATTAGAAATTCATAATATTTTATTTAGATTATATAGGGGTGGCATAGATGTTTGGTTTTGTTGGGTACCAGCACATGAAGGAGTAAAAGGCAATGAAAAGGCAGATAAATTAGCTAAAAGGGCTTTGGAGGGGGAAATAACAATTTCAATTCCTTTTGGGAAAGGGGAAGGGAAATCACTTATTAAAAGTAAAGAAATGAAGGAATGGCAAAAAATATGGAATGAAGATAAGAAAGGAAGAAGATTATATGAAGTGCAAAAGTCAGTTCAAATTCGAAGCATTAATGAAAGAAACAGAAGAGAAGAATTAATAATTAGTAGATTAAGAATAGGTCATACCTACTTAAATGACATGCTTTATAAATGATAAATGTGAGAGATGTGGAGAAAAAGAAAATGTAGAACACATATTGATGAACTGTAAGTCATATAAACTTGAAAGGGAAGAATTAAAGAGAATAGTTAGAAGTATAGGGCATGAATGGAATCTTAAAGGTATATTAGGAAATGAAGGAAACATAACAGATATTCATAAATTAAGGAAAGCATTGTTTATTTATCTTAAGAATACAAAATTAAAAAATAGAATCTAATAGATGTGAAATAACGCTACTACACACTCATGTACAGTAGGTGGCGGTATGCACCTTAAAGTTGCTTGTGATCCGCCATAATAGAAAAGAAGAAGAAGAAGATGAGAAGATCAGTTCTGAGATAAGGGCCGTTTCTCAATATGCGTTCTTGAGCGTTCTCGTGTGCTTGTGTGCTCGTGACACGTCATCAGCCTCAGACCGAGCACTGTTCCAATGCTGAGAACGCCAATTCGAGAACGCGCCGAATTCCCCCGATGTTGTTCTCGCCCGCCCTCTTTATCGAGCATGCATCAGAGCAGACTTGTGCGTTCTTCAGACTGACCGCTTGCCCAGATTGCACCGCGGCCGCAGCTTGATTCGAGACAGCGCAAACAGAGCTCACAGCGGTAAGTTAAAAATTCCCTTTTCTGCTGCTGTTGTTCTTCAAAAGTACGTTTTCAGATCGTTTGAGGCGAGAACATTATACTTTTAGGCTTCCCTATGTGGCCTGTTTACAGAGTTAGTGCGTAATTAAAAAAAGTAGTGTGCATAATACCGCTGGTTATGATTTATTTGTTTTGTGTTTATCTGACTGACGTGTGTTGCTTTATTAACTCAATACTTGCTGGAATGAATTGTAAATGTCTGCCAAGGACGACAGCAGCATATAAAATAAATAAATAAATAAATTCTATAAATGTTTTTCCTATCTAAGTGAGTTTTTTCTGAGTCAGGACACGAATAATTGAGAGGAGAAAGAGGGAAAGAAAATAATAGTAATAATAGTATATGAAAAAACAGACATTTATTTTATACAAATGTTTTATCTTTGGAAAAGAATGAAGGTGTAATATATTCAACAAATTATTAACAGTTACTAACATGGTTTAAAACAAAGAAATAACTCCTATTAAGATCTTATACAAACAGACAATGCCTATAAACTTACAATTAAAAATAGTTGGAATGGAAATTATTTAACGATTATTTAATGTTTTTTTCACAGGTGGTGAAAAAAATGAAATGAAGCAGCATGTGAACATGACTAGAACTGATCTACATTAGGTCAGGTGTAGTCATGTTCACTTAAACATGCAGCCAGCTGGAGCAGCTCCCTGTCTTCAGCCGCTGGATGGTCATCCTCCTCTGGGTCCACCTCCTCGTCCTCCATGTCCAGCTGGTCATCTGCTGCTATACTAATATTTTGGAGGATGCAGCAGGCGGCGATTACTTTTGGGGCAAATGTCAGGCGGACCTCCAGCACCCTTAAGAAGATGGAACGCCACCGTGTCTTCAGACCACCAAAGACACGCTCAATGATGTTAATCAGCCTTGGCGTGGTGTCTGTTGTAGCATGCCTCCACTAGACCTGTACCAAATATAAAATTAACTTGTAATTTAGGTAATATGCTGATCTGTCTTAATCTTCTATCCAATTAATATCATCTATCAATTGTGTGTCATTGCTGGCTCTATTTAAGGACAAGGAGGTAAGAGATCTTACTGGCAAGCTTTTTCCCTATAGGATGCTCCACAGGCCAGCCAGCAGAGGGTCACCAGCACCTCTATCTCCTGTGGCCATCTATGGACCTTCTGGATGGGCAGCAGCTGAAGGAGCAGGATGATGGTGGACCTGTTTAGCTAGAAGGCTGGTTTTAGGTCCCCTTCATTAAAAAATATTTGGAGGATTGGCACAGAGGTGTTTATCCTCACATATTTTGTTTCTTCCTGTAAATAAAAAATGCCAAATGTTACTATAATTGTTTTTTTCAATTCTCATCTTTTCACACCATAAAACTATAACTGCTTAACATGCAGATTATTTTAGTTCTCAAGAAAGAAAAGGTAAAATGTATAGTGTTGTAAAACTAGTCAAGTATAGTAAATGTAACAAATGGCTTCCCTTCTCTGGTATTTTTACCATTTCACTGAAAAATGAGCTGAACTAACTGCATATAATTTAATTCAATTCAATTCAATTTTATTTATATAGCGCCAAATCATGAAACATGTCATCTCAAGGCACTTTACAAAGTCAAGTTCAATCATATTATACAGATTGGGTCAGATTATACAGATTGGTCAAAAATGTCCTATATAAGGAAACCAGTTGATTGCATCAAAGTCCCGACAAGCAGCATTCACTCCTGGGGAAGCGTAGAGCCACAGGAAGAGTCATCTGCATTGTACATGGCTTTGCTGCAATCCCTCATACTGAGCAAGCATGAAGCGACAGTGGGAAGAAAAACCACCCATTACCGGGAAGGAAAAACCTCCGGCAGAACCGGGCTCAGTATGAACGGTCATCTGCCTCGACCGACTGGGGTTACAGAAGACAGAACAGAGACACAACAAGAGAAACAAAAAAGCACAGAAGCACACATTGATCTAGTAATCTGTTCTACATTAGATGGTAGTAGCGGGTGAGTCGTCTTCTCTGGATGATGTCACAGTTAACAGAACGCCAGACCAGGTGTACCTACTATGAAATTTTAGATTAATCACTGTAAAGGTGGACAGAAGTAAAAATATGTTTTTTCCTTTCTTAATCAGTAAGTAGCTTAACCCTACTGTTACTAATTTTAAAATTGGGTCTTCATTTTCATTAATTATAGGAAAAATAGTCACAATTTCAACCTGATCACGTTTTTATCACCATCCTCAATGTTTTTTTAAAAGATAAAAGTAGGAAATAGGCTGTCAATCTTAAAATGCCTACCAGTTGGCAATAGATGGGTGAGCAAAGCCTGCCTTCTGAGCCTCCTCTGCTGCATCAATCTTCTCCTTGCTCGGATTTGCCTCCTCAACTGCATCACCTCCTCTTCAGCCTGCTGGTAAAGCTGACCAACTACCGAAGCAACAGCAATATTGCTCGTATCGCTCATTTTGCTTCTACAAAGTGCTGATTTTTATAGAAGATTCAATCGCCTCTGCAACTACAACAATTACAACTCCCCAGAAATTCCCGCTATTGCTGGTTTTATACCCACAGTTCTGTAATTTTTTTAGATATTTTATTAGACTTTTTAGAAATTAATAAAAAAAAAACGTTTTCAAAAAGATATGATGGTGTAGTGTATAAATAGTTTTGAACGTTAAAGAAATGCTCAAGAGCTGCGGGTGTGATGACGTCACGAGTACGCTTCTGTTCCAATACACAATACGTGCTGCGTGCTCGCGTTCTCGTCAGGTCCGATCTTCCTGTGTTCTTACCAAGAACAGACTTGACGAGAACGCTCGCACCTATTTGGTACAGGTCAAGTGGAGGAATGCTACAACAGACACCACACCAAGGCTGATTAACATCATTGAGCTTGTCTTTGGTGGTCTGAAGTCACGGTGGCGTTCCATCTTCTTAAGGGCGTTGGAGGTCCACCCAACGTTTGCCCCAAAAGTAATCGCCGCCTGCTGCATCCTCCACAATATTAGTATAGAGGCAGGGGACCAGCTAGACGTGGAGGACGAGGAGGTTGATCCAGAGGAGGATGACCATCCGGCGGCTGAAGACAGGGAGCTGCTCCAGCTGGCTGCATGATTAAGTGAACATGACTACACCTGACCTAATGTAGATCAGTTGGAGTCATGTTCACATGCTGCTTCGTTTCATTTTTTCACCACCTGTGAAAATACATTAAATAATCGTTAAATAATTTCCATTCCAACTATTTTTAATTGTAAGTTTATAAGCATTGTCTATTTGTATGAGATCTTAATAGGAGTTATTTCTTTGTTTTAAACCATGTTAATAACTGTTAATAATTTGTTGAATATATTACACCTTCATTCTTTTCCAAATATTAAACATTTATATAAAATAAATGTCTGTTTTTTCATATACTATTATTACTATTATTTTCTTTCCCTCTTTCTCCTCTCAATATTTCGTGTCCTGACTCAGAATAAACTCACTTAGATAGGAAAACCTTTGTATATTTTATTTATTTATTAATTTTATATGCTGCTGTCGTCCTTGGCAGACATATACAATTTATTCCAGCAAGTATTGAGTTAATAAAGCAACACACGTCAGTCAGATAAACACAAAACAAATAAATCATAACCAGCGGTATTATGCACACTACTTTTTTTTAATTACGCACTAACTGTAAACAGGCCACATAGAGAAAGCTTAAAAGTATAATGTTCTCGCTTCAAACGATCTGAAAACGTACTTTTGAAGAACAACAGCAGCAGAAAAGGGAATTTTTAACTTACCGCTGTGAGCTCTGTTTGCGCCGTCTCAAATCAAGCTGCGGCCGCGGTGCATTCTGGGCAAGCGGACAGTCTGAAGAACGCACAAGTCTGCTCTGATGCATGCTCGATAAAGAGGGCAGGCGAGAACAACATCCGGGGAATTCGGCGCGTTCTCGATTTGGCGTTCTTGGCATTGGAACAGTGCTTGGGCTGAGGCTAACGTGTCACAAGCACACAAGAACGCTCAAGAACGCATATTGAGAAACGGCCAAGGATTCCAGCAAAGGTATGTTTTTACTACTGAGAGTGAGGTTGCTGCAGGATCATTTGGTTGAGCCCTTTTTGTTTTCATCATTTTAGGCAATGCGGTAATAGAGACGCACAGACTGCCGTGGACTGGGTTCCACCTTGGAGAGGTAAAAGAAGGCAGTCCCTTATTACCTGGATGGTTAAGGTGCTGGTCTAATGCGACTTTCTTTGTGTGCAGGTTGGCCTGCTACTGTTTCAGTTGTGTTTTTATTTACTGTTTTAATCACTGCTTAGACCCTATTTTAGCTATTTATTCCTAGTTTTAACCAAATGCAGGGGAGAGTTTTTATTGTTTAGCTCCCCGGGGTGGTTTTATCTCACCTGAGGTCCTATGCTGTCCCGGGGTCCTGTGCCGGTTTTATTTAGATTGGATTGAGGGGGACTAGTGGGAGGAGAGTTCTTTTCTTTTGTGTTGTATGCACTAGGGTTTGTGGCGTGAGTGTGTTTTTGTTGGGAGACACCGAGGGGTATTTTGTTTGTTTTCTTTAGTAGTTCTCCTCCAAATGGTCTAGTTAATTTAATTGGGGTTTTTAACTATTCCTCTCGGCTATCAGGATTCCAGGCCAGCATAGGCTCCTATGTTTAGGTGGTTATTCTTCCCTGCACGGTAAAACATGTTAATTGTTCCCATTGTCATGTAAAACTAATAAACCATATTCAATTGGAACCTGTGCCTCTGTTAATCCTTACAACCTTTCTTTGTGGTCCAGTACCTGAGGTCACAATCTGGCGTTGTTGACAGGATTCAAACCTGTGCAGGGACACACCCACTATTATCATCTAATATAGAACAGATTACTGGATCAATGTTTGCTTCTGTGCTTGTTTGTCTCTCTTGTTGTGTCTCTGCTCTGTCTTCTGTAACCCCCAGTCGGTCAAGGCAGATGACCATTCATACTGAGCCCGGTTCTGCTGGAGGGTTTTCCTTCCCACTAATGGGTGTTTTTTCTTTCCACAGTCGCTTCATGCTTGCTCAGTATGAGGGATTGCTGCAAAGCCATAGACAATGCAGACGACTCTCCCTGTGGCTCTACGCTTCTCCAGGAG
This sequence comes from Fundulus heteroclitus, assembly GCF_011125445.2. Classification (NCBI taxonomy): domain Eukaryota; kingdom Metazoa; phylum Chordata; class Actinopteri; order Cyprinodontiformes; family Fundulidae; genus Fundulus; species Fundulus heteroclitus. Next base: position 435,777 of record NW_023396520.1, read on the forward strand.
TGAATGCTGCTTGTCGGGACTTTGAAGCAATCAACTGGTTCCCTTATATAGGACATTTTTGACCAATCTGTATATTATGATTGATTTTGACTTTTTAAAGTGTCTCGACATGACATGTTTCATGAATTGGCGCTATATAAATACAATTGAATTGAATTTATGTCATCAGAAGTCATATCATTAAAGCAGTGGTCCCCAATCCTGGTACTCGAGGGCAGGTGTCCCTGCAGGTTTTACATGTGTCCCTGATCCAACACACCTGACTTACTTCCCCAGTGTGCTGTCAAGTTCTCCAGAGTCCTCCTAATGACCTCATTATTTGACTCAGGTGTGTTGAAGCAGAGTAACAAAAGTTGCAGGACACCGGCCCTCGAGGACCAGGATTGGGGACCACTGCATTAAAGCCATCACCCCCAAGCTGCTTTGCCAGATTCAGAGCTGTATGCACCACAGAGCGATAAAGATCATGAGAGCATCCCTTATTATCACGGACCACTTCTGGCCACAGTTTTTTTTCAGCAGGCATTCAAAGTTTCACTCTTCATCACCTGAATGGCCCTCTGAATATTTAAGAGACACGATGCAATGGTGTATTCATGCCAGTAAGCCTTAAGCGAGAAGTGTTCGTCCGAGTCCGCAGCTTCAACCAAATGTTGCAATGCATTACAGGTATAGAGAGCTTTAAAAGCATGGATGATCCCTTGAACCATAGGCTGAATCAGCGATATGGTGTTTGGCAGCAGACATTCTATTTGCACATTATCATACGACAAATCGACAGCGCTGCGCACTGCGTTGTCAATTAGCAGAAGCACTTTAAAATCAAGGCCTTTCTCTCTCAGATAAAGCTGCACCTTCGGGATAAAACACCGCTGAAATTTCTCCCATTTCCTGTTGGAAGAATGTTGTTCAGATGAAATGTTCTCCCTCAAGTGCTCCTTGATAACCAGTATAATAAATGTGAATTATTCCTTTTTGTTGTTGCTCTTCCTTTCTGACTGCATTCAGAGACAGAAACATTCAGATGCTTCATGCCTTTGAATATCTTTTTCTCTATTGTACTGAAAAATGTTCTCTTCCCCTTTGATAAAGATAAAATTCACAGCATTATCAGCTAAATTTTTACCACATCATGCGTCTACTCCATAGGCCACAACTCATCCCCTCAATCCAGCGTCTGCTAGCCATGCACAACATAAAAGCTGAGGATCATCACGTCTAGACAATAACGGAGACGCTCTTGTATGAACTAAATTCTTCAGACAGAATTCATGCATCGATTCAAGAGATACATGAAAGGACTAGGAAGTGTATCATCTGAGAAAACTCAATCTCAGAGCTATTGTTAAACACTGTAAACTTTTGAATAAAATTGTTCTCATCCAATAAGATTGTGTTATTATTTAAGCAGCTTCTGTATGGTCCAGCCCTCTCCAAACAATCTTTTTTCCCTATCAAGTCGTCCCTGAATTAAAAAAGAGAAATAGATATCTGTTAAGTGACCAACTCTATCATACCAGGGTATTAGGCAGCTCTATATAGCACACACATATTTTATTAGAAATAGAGGCTTTACTCTTCCAAAATCCTTCTGCCGTTCTGTTTCTCCTTTCTCCACCAAAATCATTCTGTATGTGTCTGTGTCACTGCTGTGACACTGCTGGCTCCTTTTTTCGGATCCTAAAATCTCCATCTTGGTAGGGGATGGAAGACCTTCCCATCTCTGGATAGGGAACCGGCTGTCACATAACAGGATGTGCAATGTGTTTGCTTCAGCACACCTTCAGCTCACTTCAACCACTTCAAAGATGAGAAGAACGTTTTCACTCATCCTACTGGAGAATCCAATATCCTGTTGATTGTCACAAATAATTAAAGGGACCTGTCTCTGTCCCTGTCTTTAATGTCTGTCATCCCACCTAGATCTCAGTGCATGATGTGCTGTCTCATCACCTCTTAACACTTGTATTCTCTAACGAGGTCAGGAACTGATATTTTTCAATTTATTAAAGTTTAGCAAATAACCTAGCATATAACAATCCCTTTCAGATAAAATCCTGATTTAAATAAAGAGCTTTGGCTATCAGTGTGTAAATAACAAAGGAGCATTATGTTCTAGTGCCTTACCTTCTAAACTTATTACTTATTTCAATTATTTATAGTTAGATCTCCTGTATTATTTATGATAACATCCTTCAATAGAGTAAAAAAAACAACAGGATTTTTAACTGTAACGTTACATCTCCTTCTAATTAAGAAGCTTTCTAAGTCAAATTTAAAATCCAGAACAGGGATACATCCCATAAATAACCACACAGCAAAAAAATGATTTACGATAAGAATTATTTTATGGCTTAAGAATCATGAATAGTTAGTTAAATCTAAATTAAAATACAGTGACTCTGCTTTAAAAATCAGCCACCACCACTACCACAGCCCCTTTGAACTGCACAAGTGACCTGGCTGCTGTATTTCTTCACACCTCTGTTTGATTAAACCTTATGAAAATAGCTGCACAGTAATTTCTATCATTTAATATTATTTAAAGATCATCCTTTTACTAAATAGGTCGCTTTTAGGGTAACCATCTTTTATTTAGATAACAGAGAGTGATTAAATATGAACAAACCACACTTTTCAGATTTCTGAAAAATGTATCCTGCATCTCTTATTTTCTTTCTAATTTTTTTAATAATCTGTTCCTGTTTTTCAGAATATTGTATTGAAATTACTGGTTACTCTGTGGCAGAAAGTTAAATTACATGGCTCTTTGGTTTTAAATGGTATATACTTTTTGTGTTCACCTCTTGATCTTCTAATTTTCTTGATACTGACTGCTTAAATGATGTTAAATCTTGGATGACCTCAAACTTTCTGAATCTGAATGAAAGTAAGACCGAAATCATAATGTTTGGTTGTAGTCCAAACAAGTCCAGACTTTTCTGCTGGCTTTCTGGGCCCCCTTACACCTAACATTCGATCATCAGTAAAAAAATCTTGGTGTAATATTTGATGACAGGCTAAAATGCGATCGGCAGGTAGTTCGGTCGTAAAAAACTGCTGTTGCCAGTTAAGAATTTTATCAAAAGTGAAAGGGTACCTGCCACACAGAGATCTGGAGACTGTAATCCATGCTTTTATTAATACTAGATTGGATTACTGTAATTCATTATATGCTGGCTTGGACCACTCACTTTTACACCGTCTGCAGTTGGTACAAAATGCAGCTGCCCGTCTCCTTACTGGCACACGTAAACGTGACCACATATATCACCCTTTTAGCCTTGTTGCATTGGCTTCCGGTTGTTTTTAGAATACATTTTAAAATTGTATTGTTTGTTTTTAAAGCTCTTAATGGCTTTAGCCCCCCAGTATTTGACTTAGCTTCTCCAAATCCATGCCCCGGCCAGAACACTGAGATCCTCTAAACAGTTGCTACAGGCCATGCCTAAAACCAGACTTAAAACCAAAGGTGATTGCGCCTTTATGGCAGTTCATGTCCTCTCTAAAAGCACACTTCTTCTCCCTGGCTTTTAAGCAAGTCTAAGTGGACATTTGACAAAATTTTATTTTATTTTATTTTAAAATTTATTTTATTTACATTGAAATATTTATTCTATTCTATTTTATCTCCATTCATTTTTTTGCATTGTGTTTATGTATTTTAGCTTTCAGTTTTTATCTTAGGCTCTGCAACTGTGATTTCTGTACAGCACTTTGGTCAACCCCGGTTGTTTTAAATGTGCTTTATAAATAAAGTTTGAGTTAAGTTGAGTTCTAGCATCAAGATCATAAACAAACATTCAGGTATTAGCTTTAAAGAAACCTGTTTGAAACACATACCGTTTGACAACAAAATACATCCCTACACAAGTTAGACCTTGACCCTTTATTTTATAATAAAACCTGTAAGATATATCTCTACATACTAACTACAACAATATATCACAGGCTTTGGAAACCTTTACAATACAAAGCGCCATCTTTACTTGCATTCTTAATGAATAAAAGTAGTCAAGAACCAAAAATCAAGAACCCTTTTCTAGTTAACTCAACAGCTACAGTATGAAATGTTTTATAGTTAAATAACACCAATAAGTAGATCTTTTTGTTTCCTTTACATTAGACATTGACTATTTTTTAACTTCTTATCCACAACATTTTCAAATATTGAACTATTTTGCTTAGGATACTGGAATTTCTATAATTGGTTTCATCCTCTAATTTAGTTTCTCAACTGTGCCATCGAAGAAAGATAAACACAGCAGTTTTCAAGAAACCTAACTGAAACATGCTGGGGAAGATTCTCAGTCATCCAGGTCATCATCATTCCACGAAAAGTAAAAAAAACAACAACAACTTGACCTTTTTCCGAAGTTTGAAGACGTTTCGCTTCCCATCCGGAAAGCTTTTTCAAATGTCTGGAGTAGTGTGGAGTTCCAAACTTTATATTTAAAGCTTTATATTAAGATAAGATAGGCTTTATTGATCTCACAGTGGAGAAATACACGTAGTTCACGTAATATTATTGCCCAAAAAGGCATTGTTCTGGCTTAGATAACATGCAAATTAAACCGAAATTGGTTCACCCATAAAAATAAAAAAAATAAAATCAGAATCTTACAACACCGGGCCGAGCATGTCCCTACTAAAACAGAAGGGAAGCACAAAAAAAAACAAAAAAAAAAAAACAATTAGGGTACCCAATTGTTGGGTACCCTAATTGGGTGTTTGTCAAATTGGCAAAAAAATCCAAACGACACGCTGCAGAACATAATGGTGAAAATAATAAACACAAAAATATCGTCATCCCATATGTTGCTGGAGTCTCTGAAAAACTCAAGAAGAGTTTCTCCAAACGCAAAATCTCAGTACATTTAAAACCAAACAGGACCCTCAGACAGAGGCTGGTGCATCCTAAGGACAAAACCCCCAAACCTAAAATGAGCGGAGGGGTCGAATGCAGTTCAGTGCAATGAGGACTGTTGTCACGCTGCCGCACCCAATCGGCGGTAAAACACCTTCAGTGGACTCAGCTCTTTTTACCCTTCAGGCGACCCCCACTTAAATATTGTTTTGTATGCAAGTCGCACGGCACAGAAAAGTATACTTTAACTTATTTAATCAAATAAAGCCAGAGAAATGTTTACAGACACATCAGCGCTGACGGGCTCTTGATCAGATGCAACGTGAGTAAAAGGAATGTGGCAAGAGCCCCGTCTGATCGTCTCACAAGCGTTATACAGAAATCTAGGTACACACCCATGCAAAGGCTGTACACTTCCTCACGTGTCATTAGTGAGACAATGTGTCACCTCTGGGGTGCTATCTGATAGATTGTGTCCTATCCTTGTGTCAGTACTATATAAGTGAGCATGCAGCTCCCGAGTTAAGCTGACCATTCCACTCACACATCCCAAATCTTAACAATGTTGTGATCTTTATATTGGAGAAACCAAACAACCTCTCCACAGATGCATGGCTCAACACAGGAGAGCTACCTCCTCAGGACAAGACTCTGCTGTCCTCCTACACCTTAAGGACAAAGGACACTCTTTTGAGGGCCAAAATGTTCACATTTTGGACAAAGATGACAGATAGTTTGAAAGGGGGGTGTCGATTACTTCCGTTGACGTCATGGATGCGCTTGCTGCGTGTTAATGGAGCTCCGCTGGGTGTCATTTAAAATAAGAGTGACAAATAAAATAACTTGACGCTGAAAAATAAAAAATATATTCACGAAACAAGAGTTCCTCCGCTGGACAAAGAAGACAAGATACACTGGACCCCTTGAGAGGAAAAGACGATAATAGGCCGAATCCACCGAGCCCGACTAGCAAACACATGGCTAGTAGCAACACATGTCAATCAGACTTGACAGTGCTGGAAGAATTGAGAAAACTCCGAAAAGAAAATCAAGACGGACATGACCACACTAAGATAACCGCACTAAAGACCAACTGGTGGAGCATTATTAACCAGTGCCGCAGTGCTGCTGAAAGAGCTGGGGATTGACGTGCGATGCGAGGAGAGGGAGCGCATTGAGGAGGAGCTGACGGATGGATGGAGGAGCCAAGGGAGGAGAAAAAGAGAAGCACTTCTGTCATCAGCTGATCTCAAGACCCTTTTGCAGGAGGACTAAAGGGATGTTACCATTGAGACGGATAAAAAGGTTGTTTCAACTAAACCAGTGATAAGGTCGGTAACCCCACACTGATTATAACTCATAGAAATAAAATAAAGCGTCAGATTTTTATGATCCTAATATATATATTGTTGTCACAAAATAAGTTCATGTGTCAGACAGCCCAAAGGAGGCTATGTTTGAGTTGATGAGTGGAATACACTCTCTGAGACCTTTTTTACATGTTAGTCTAACATTGGTCATATTTGCACTGTGTGCTTTTTTCCACAGAGAGGACGGGTCATACCTCTCTGCCCCAGTACCATCGGGGATCTGACACAGCCAGAGTTCAGTTGCTGTGTCAGCTTGATAAAGTGGAAGTTCAGTTTTGTGTTATTTACACTGTTCTTTGTGTTTTGTTTTTCCTGTCAGTTGTTAACTTCACTTTGTTAGTGAGTAGATACCCTTTGACATCCAAATGTAAACTGGCAGGAAATTATATCAAAAGACTCTATATGGACCATGGCTATATTATGACCAAGTCATAATATAAGAGGAATTAATAATCCCATTAAAAGGAATAAAATTCTGGGACAACTAAAGAAGCTGCACTGTTCTGTTGCTTTGATTCATACACCTATCAGAGACTGAACATCTAAAACTGAAAAGAGAGTGGGTAGACCAGGTTTATAGTTCTTCGTATGGGAGAACGAAGAAAAGAGGGGTAGCTATATTATTTAGTAAATCTGTGTATTACAATAATGAGAAAAGTTTTCATCATGATGAAGGCCGATATGTTATGGTAATAGGCACAATTGGAGGAGTAAAGATAACCATACTTAATGTTTATGCCCCAAATGAAGACTGTCCACATTTTATCAGAACGGTCACAACTGTACTTGCAGATAAAAGCGAGGGAATTATACTAGTGAGGGTGACTTCAACTGCACCCTGGATTCAAAGTTGGACAGGTTATCTACAATAATAAAATCCCAATCTAAAATGTCTAAGGCATTATCAAATATGATGAGGGAACTGGGACTAGTAGATATTTGGCGTCAACTCCACCCCAATGAGAGAGATTTCACGTTTATGTCCCAGGTTCATGGAAGTTATTTGAGGATAGATCTTTTCTGCGTAACCAAAACTGAATTGCATAGGATAAAAGAAAGCACAATTGAGCCAATCACTATTTCAGACCATGGCCCTGTGAACATGAAAATGAATTTAGGAATAGACAATCATTTCAGACATTGGAGGCTTAATGTCTCAATATTAGCAGACACAAACATTAGGCAAGACATACATAGAGCCCTGGTTGAATACTTCACCATAAATGATGATGGTAGTGTCGCCCCCTCAGTTGTATGGGATGCCAGTAAGGCCACAATAAGAGGGCAGATTATTTCTATAGGATCCAGGATAAAGAAACAAAGGCTGGCTAAACAACAAGGATTGAAGCTGAAATAAAAAAGTTAACAAGAGAACATAAACAAATGGGAAAGAGTGACACTTTAAAAAAAATTAAAGGAGGTTAGAAAACAACTGGATGAAGCTCTGACATATAAGGCAGAGGTAGCGCTCAGATATACCAATAGAAAATATTACGAAATGTGTAATAAAGCAAGCAGATTACTCGCTTTTCAACTAAGAAAGGCCCAATCTAGTCATGCAGTTCCCAAGATCAGGAACCCAGAAACCCATCAGATTGAGACTGACCCAACTAAAATCTCAGACTTGTTTGTAAACTATTAGTTATATACGGCAGAAGAACTAGAATTTAAAGTGTAAAAGGTCAGAGTTTTTAAGCCCTCTTAATCTGAATAAACTCTCTAGTGAGGATGCAGAACTGTTAACAAAACCTATCACAGAAAGTGAAATTAGGGAAACCATCACCAAATTAAAAAACAATAAATCACCAGGAACGGACAGCTTTTCTGGAGAATACTACAAAATATTTCTGCATGAACTCCATACTATGTAAATTATGTAATTGCGTACTAAACTCAGGAGACCCAACAAAATTAATGGTCAGAAGCCATATTAACGGTAACACATAAGGAGGGGAAGGACCCTCATCAATGTACCAGTTATCGCCCTATAAGTCTACTCTGTGTGATTATAAAATCTTGACATCCATAATAGCTACCAGGATTCAAAATAATAATAAGAAATTAATACAACCAGATCAAACAGGATTCATATAAGGACGTCAAGGAACAAATAACATAAGGAGAGCCCTGAACTTGCTGACAATAGCACGAGAAGACACACAATCATCAATGTTTCTCAGCTTGGATGCTGAGAAAGCATTTGATCGAGTTGACTGGGTGTTTCTGAGGCAGACACACTTAATTTTGTAACCAGACACCGACACTACGGGTCGGTGTCTGGTTACAAAATTAACGAAACTAAGTCAGAAGCCATGATGATTTCAGGCACCTGGCCTGTACAGCTAAATAACAGTGTCTCCTTTTGCTGGTCCAAACAAGGGTTTAGATATCTGCCTATCCCCAGTCAGCTGTTCGAGGCCAACTATAGCAAATTAATTAGACAAATAAAACATTATGTGACACGCTGGGAGGTCCTTCCCCTTTCTTTAATGGGTAGAGTTGAGACTGTAAAAATTAACCTGTTGGAGACTTCTGTTCTTGTTTCAGTCCCTTCCTGTAAAAGTACCTACCCCTACTCTAAACATGTCAAATAAACTAATTTCAACATTTATCTGGCAAGGGAAGAGGCCGAGGGTTAGACTGAAATGACTTCAATTACCTAAGGACAGAGGAGGAACCTTAAAAATTTTACTGGGCTGCCTAGATAAATGCAATTGTGATGCTTGAAAATGACCGGGAAACAATATGGACTCAAATAGAGCAAGATTCAGTTAAGGCTGTTCCTCTATCTATACTGATAGATAGAGGAACAACAAAAATGGCCCAGTTTTGTTGAGGAACTTTCTCTCTAAAGGAAGTACAGACTCTGTCAAGCAGAAGTTGTTCGGACCTTCCTAGAGCTACTTCCGGTTAGCAACATGCTAACCATTAGCCGCTAACAGGGTTGTGTTCAGTATCATCAGGTGATGGTACTCTGTTAGTTTGGTCCAAATCGTGTACTGGGAAGTGCCTCAAAATGGGTGCAAATACTTAATGTCACCAAAGGTCTGCAATGATCATGGGTCAGATCGGCCTTCTTTAGCAACATAGCCTCACCAAATCTGGGCCCAGAACTCAACATTTGACCAAAATGGTGTGTAGTGCCATTTCCCACAGGTGGATGGTGCTGTATTGGCCTTGGGGGGGGGGGGGGGGTCCTGTCTGGGCATCCTGCCAGGTCCTGTTGGAGTCAGAGGCCCAATAGGAAAGCATGTGAAATCCAAAAAGGGTCAGAAAAGTGACACATGCCTGATAATCACTGGAACATTTTTAAAATGGTAAGAGGAAGTGGCTGTGCGAATTTCAGATTCCTACATTCATCACAACCACTGCAGTGGGCGTCGAACGTTGCCATGCAATGTCAATGGCACATGTCCCTGGCCAGTAGTAACCTCTGGCCAGCAGAGTTCTGTTGTCATGGAAACTGAGTCACACCTCTGCTGCACGCATGCAGACACTTTGGGTCAGAGTCGATCTAAGGCTACGTTCACACTGCAGCCTGGAGTGACCCAATTCCGATTTTCTTGCCCATATGCAACCTGTATCTGATCTTTTTATGACAGTCTGAACAACACAGATCGGATCTTTTCAAATGCGACCCAGGCCACTTGGATATGTGGTCCTGAATCTGATATGTATCTGATCTTTTAAAATGCGACCTGTGTCTGTACGGCCGGGTCGCATTTAAATTTGCTCCTCCAAATTTAAAATTCTCTCCTGAACGCCTTAATAAGTGGCCTTAAATAAGACATAGGAAGTCGATTACATTTTAATTTGTAATCTGTTAAATTGCTTAATGCTGTTGCTAATCCCCTGCTAAAGCATACTAGTTAAGGAAGCATATACAATTTTATTAGAAGTTGTGGACATTCACTTATTGAGTCGACATTTTTCTGAGTTCTTCTATGATTTTAAAACAGACATGATGTATGGTTCTGGAAATATTTAGGAGGTCTTAAAATGTTGCCTGTAGCCCAAACTTTAAAACAACACCCTTAGGGATTTTTGAGTTTCTCAAAACATACTGATCATGTAACAAGTGCCGTTGTATAAAAGTAACTACCATCGGAGTAGGTGAGGGATTGGTTTATTGAGGGTAACTCAATACAGTAAAGCTAGTAGCCAGTAGTCTGCACCCATCCCTGCTCCTAGGATCCAGAAGAGGCTTTGGGCGGCAGACAACTTGAGACGTGAAGCTAGGAAAACATTACTCTGACTCACAGTTCATCAGCACAGGTTCCCCCCAAGGCTGTGTCCTTTCTCCTCTGCTCTTCTCCTTGTACACTAACAGCTGCACCTCCAGTTACCAGTCTGTCAAGCTCCTGATGTTCACGGACGACACCACTCTCGTCGGACTTATCTCTGATGGTGACGAGTCCGCCTACAGGTGGGAGGCTGACCATCTGGTGACCTGGTGCAGGGAGAACAACCTGGAGCTCAACGCTGTAAAAACAGTGGAGATGGTTGTGGACTTCAGGAAGAACTCAGCCCCAGCTGCCCCCATCACCCTCTGTGACTCCACCTTTGCCACTGTGGAGTCTTTCTGCTTCCTGGGAACTATCATCTCCCAGGACCTAAAGTGGGAGCTGAACATCAACTCCCTCATCAGGAAAGCCCAGCAGAGGATGTACTTCCTGCGGCAGCTGAAGAAATTCAACCAGCCAAGGACTATGATGGTGCATTTCTACTCCTCCATCATTGAGTCCATCCTCACCTCCTCCATCACCATCTGGTACGCTGGTGCCACCGCCAAGGACAAGCGCAGACTGCAGCGTGTCATCCGGTCTGCAGAGAAGGTGATTGGCTGCAATCTTTCATCTCTCCAGGACCTGTACGCCTCCAGGACTCTGAGGCGTGCAGGGAAGATTGTGGCTGATCCCTCGCACCCCAGTCACAAACTATTTCAGACACTTCCCTCTGGCAGGAGGCTGTGGTCCATCAGGACCAAAACCTCACGGCACACTTCCCATCCGCTTCCGCCCTTATCAACAAGGCCAAGAGCCGCCCATGACACTGGACATTGCCTCTCTCCCCCGTTCAGGACTAACAAGCTTCTGCATTACATTAACACACAGTCTACTGTGTATATAGCTTCTATATATATATATATATATATATATATATATATATATATATTCTGTTTTATTTAGTTTTGTCTGCATCATCAACACCAAGTCAAATTCCTTTTAAGTGCAAACCTACTTGGCAATAAACTTGATCCTAATTCTGATTCTGAACACAGAATTTCTATTTAATGGAAAAGGCTATGACACTTGGGCCTTGTCGATAAAGAACTTAATTCCTCAGCCGCCACATCGGCACTGAAGAGACGGCGAGATTGATGATGGGAGTTTGTTGTAAAGAAAAAGGTCAATATAAAGTGCCATACAGTTGTACCATGGATTCAGACTGACGGTGTTGGAGGATCCGGGACAGAGCTGCAACTGTGAAGAGACGCAACAATGGCTGAAGTGGTTGACTGACGTCCTTGAACAGTGGGAGGAAGGGAAAGTGATATCCCTTTACAACCCATCTGTCAAATATGACCTATTGATAAAGATCGTGTCGAAGGTCCTGGGGGTAAATGGATATTTGATAGATGAGAACACCAGAGCAGCGACCCAGAAAACCCAGTATAAGACAGAATTGGTTAAAATAGGCCTGTTCAAAGTGAATGGAAAGAAGAGAAATGAGGACACAGAGTCTGAAGTCTGCAAGGCACGCCCTTCACCACAGCAAGGCTCCCTGTCGCCAGAACAACCGCATGGAGAAGATAAAGTGAACGTAATTTCTGATGAGGAAGAAGAGGCAGGTCCGGTTAATGCAAAGGTGTCCAGGAAAGACTTGGTGAAACAGGCAGAAGAACAGCTCGATAGCATCGACAACAGGCTAGATAACCTCAACGCACAGTTGAAGAGTAACCCAGACAGCACAGAAGTTTATCTAGGGGAGGATTTGCTGAAAATAATGGGTTCCACAAGACCATCCATGAGCCATGACTTCCGTCCCCAGATGAGTAGCACCACACAGCGGGCTTCGCTGCCCGGGAGAGGGCATGTATTGGGAACCATCCCGAAGTTCCAAGGAGTAAATTCCCAGCAAGACGCAGAGGGACAGGAACTTCCAAGAAGTCCAAGACGAAGAGAATGAAGAGGGGTTTGGACCCCATCCCGATTTCAGCTCAACGCACCCCATACCCCCATGGTGTGACCTATTACAGGCTTGTTTTGGAGCTGTGGGACCTAGACGGGGATGCATTGTTGGTGGTCACCTCGTATGATTACAAGCTGTATGATCGCAACTTCAGGAAGCAGCTGAAGGAGCTCACATGGTGAGAGAGAAACGCAGAGAAAGCCAACGGCAAAGAACTCCCTTACTGGTTAGTAATCCATATTCCATTTAAAGCCTGTTCTGAAGGAGAAGACATGGAATGATATCAAGAACAGTTGATGGACCTTTTGGTGGCTGGTGCTACAGCAGCAAACAATGAACGCTGTCGAAGGATTGTGTTGAGCATGAGTGGGGTTCGAACTAAGCATATGAACTGGACAGATGCTGAAAATGTAACCGTAGTGGGGATGATCACCACAACTAAGACAATTAGCCCAGACGCGCCCTTGAGAGAGGTGGTTGTTACCATCCCGCCGGCCTTGCACAGGAGTAAGAAGAAAGATGGGCTGACAATGTTGTCAAAGATGAATGGAAACAAACAAGTAAATACCTCCCACGCGGGAAGTGACGACTATCATACTAACCGGTCTTCTCCAGCGCCAGCAGGCAGAGGCACAAAGTGATGAGTCAGATAAGGGTGACCCTCCTTTGATCACGGAGGAGGACCTGAAAGCAGCAGCAGTAAAGACGGCAGTGAGAAAAGGTACCCAAGCCATGGCCTACAGCGCTTCAGCTGACAGTAGGGGTAAAGTGACAAAAATCAACCTCCGGCCGATCAAGTCACCAGAAGCACCTCGGGACTTAATGCCAAGACCAGCCAAGATGACAGCATTGAACAAGGAGGAACCTGATGACGTCGCCCAGGAGATCAACAGCGCACCCAGTGAGGACGACGAACCCAAGCTTTCCAGTATATCGGAAGGCAACAACCAGGACAGTGACAGCGTCACCTCGGTTCCTGCACCCCCAGCATCGGGTTACAAGACGCTGAGGATCGGTCATTGCAAGGGGCAGAAGAAAGGAGTGGAGGTTTTTGACGTCTACCAAGCATCCGAAAGGATCGCAATGGACCTAACATGGGGTCCCGTGCAAACGAAGGATGGGAGACGGGCGTTCGTCCCTGATGTCAGCCAGAGGCAGTATTCCATCCCTGTTGTGTGGCATGACCGGCAGGACGACGAGCTTGAGCTTAAGGTAAAGGCTACTGTTTGTGAGTGGGCAAACATTTTAATGATGCTGTCTTATCCCACCTTGGCTGTGTATAAAAATTTAACCACAAGTTTCAACCTGCCTATGTGGGGATAGCTCATGATGTGATGCTAAGGGGAATGAAAAAGGCAGTTTACAACTATTCCAAGGAGATGGTGCACAAAGTTGAAACTGTCTCAGAGTAGCTCCTAGGCTGTTGTCCTCTCAGAACCCTGTTCCGACTCAGCGATTCCACACCTGTTGCCCCGATGCCTAACTTCGAGAATATGGGATGAAAAAGATAAGGATGATGGTTCCACAAAAAACCCCGGGTGAGTCCATTGATGCTTATCTTAAAAGAGCGTGGCCAATGGTCGAGTATGCCACGACAAATGAAGAAGCGAGAAAAATGTGGCTGGGACAGACAACCACAAATCCAGTTGTGAGAGATGAGTCTGCACAGAGTTATTATGAGACTTGTTGTTAATGAGGTGGACGCAGAAGATTCATGCGTCGAACGAGCGAAGGATCGGCTGGACAAGGGCCAGACTCTCTTAGCGGTTTGCGCTGATCTACGACATGTGATGGCACCGGCCAGGTATTTGAAAGCCCTACGGGAAGTGACCCATAACCGACCTGGCCTCATCAACTTTAAGAAGATGCCGGTGCGTGATACCACACTGGCCCAGCTGAAGTATGAGGTGAGATCGTATGACCTGGAACGTAAGAGTCTGGACAGGGAACATGAGTCCCAACCAATGCAAGCCTGAAAGCTCCAGCTGACTCCCAGACTCGACCCACGTGCCAAACAGCACGGGGGTCAAGAAACAAGAATTTAGGGCGGGCCTCCACGCCCCAAATACATGGTTATAAAACCTATTTGCCTCCTATGGAGTACCATAAGTTGACACCAGAACATAAGAAAGCCCTTCATGAGTCCTGACGAGCTGGGACTGAGGAGCCAACCAAATGATGACGGACAGGTCGCGGGTCACCCTGGACAATGCTTACTGGGTGGGGGACGAAATCTATACAAATGTGGATGGGGATCCCTACCTGGTAGACACAGGGGCGGAGGTGTCGATGACCCACAACAACCTAGTTACGGTGGGACACCTACAGGTCCAGTTGGCTAACGGGACCATTGAGGAAATGCAGTATGGGACCTGGAAAGGGATAGTTTGGGTGAAGGGTCCATACAATTTGATCACAGTAACCGATTTAAAAAGACTGAACAACCTGAGAAAGAACCGACACTCAGTGGGTCGCAGGCTGAAGAATTTAAAATCCAGGTTAGGAAAAGTTGGCTCCATATCAGAAGAACCAGCTGCTGATGAATGGTATAAAGCTGTAAATGTGCCAGAGGTAACAGAACAGAAGTTAATGAAAGTGACTTCTCCCCAGCTGGGAAAGAGAGGTTACGGCGGATCGTTGTCGCAGCTAATGTAGCCAGATTCAAGAATGACTGTGGGGATTTGCGAACTAAGTTTGTTCACCTCATAGAAGGGGGGGCGCACCCCCCAGTTCAGCAGTATCCATTAAACCCGGGTGCTGTTGAAGAGATGGACAAAATTGTGAAGGAGTGAAAGCTTTAGAAATCATCTGAGAGGAGCTCAACCCCATCACAAACAGCCCCATTCAAGCAGTAAAGAAACCCGGATCAGCTGGAGGCGGTTGGCGGCCGGTGATTCATTTCAAGGCCCTTAACCGCAGGACAGTGGCTAATAGAGCCAGCTTGATTAACCCACAATGAGCCCTGAAGACGCTGAGTGTCAAAAAGTTCAAATCCTGCATTGACCTAGCAAACAAATTTTTCTCTTTCCGGCTCGCAAAAGTCAGGGTAAAACGGCTTTCACCCATTAGGGCAAGAGCTATGTGTGGTAAAGGCTACCACAGGGGTATAAAAACTCCCCCGTGTTTCAGTCCGCAGTCATGGAAGTCTTGGGTGACCTAGGAGCGACAGTGTACATCGATGATGTATTAATTGTGGACTACACAGAAGAAGAACAACTGGAGAGGCTGCAGAAGGTCGTTGAAAAGATCACCGCAGCGGGACTGAAGCTGAATTTCAAGAAGTGTCAGTTCGGGCAGGTAAATTATCTGGGGTTTCAAGTATCAACTGATCTGGGGCTCTCTGAGGGTTACTAAGAAAAGCTGGATCAGATCAGGGCCTCAAGATCTGAAAATTATCTGCAAAAGATTCTGGGACTGTGTAATTATGTCCGTGATCACGTTCCTAATTACGAAAAGTATGCCAAGCCACTGTATGCCTGTCTGAGAAAACAAGATAGAGAGAAAGAATAAGAGACTGAAAAGTAATGGACATGGATTGCATCGAATCAACATGACCTTGATCTGCTGAAGAAACCAATTAAACAGGCCGTGAGGCTCGAGCCCGAGAAGCCTGACATCACGGCTGGTTGCATAAATCAGCTGTGAGGATGAAGATGCCATGGTCAAAGTGAAATGGGGGGGTTAGTGACCATTTGGAGTTACACGTTGTCATCTGTGGAAAAGAAATACCCCCAAGAAGAAAAAGAGTTGGCAGTACTGGTCAGGTACTGGAGTGCGTTAAAAGACCTGGCACAAGGACAGCCTCTCAAAGTGACCATACGAAGTACGTACATAAATACCTGAGGAAAGGGACGATTGAAAGTACCAAAGCCACAAACACCAGATGGGAGAGGTGGGAAGACATCCAGCTCGACCCTTACCTCGAGACTGGACCAGTACAGCCAGTCTGCAGGAAGCAGCCGTCAGCGCACGATCAAGAAGAACCTCCGGAGTGTGATTTGTACACTGATGGTTCAAGAAAAGGGCCCGACCAAGTTGCTTACTGGGGGTTCATACTGAAACAACACGACAAGGAAAGATGTCATCAGAAAGGTAGGACCCCGGGGAGTGCACAGGTGGGTGAAGTGACGGCAGTATTAGAGGGCCTGCTGGAGCTGATAAAGAGAAAGGTGAAAAGGGCTAAAATTGTAACTGGCAGTTATTATTGTGCTCAGGCCCTAAAAGAAGATTCACCCATTTGGGAAGAAAATGGTTTTGAAACTGCCAAAGGGAAACAAGTTGCACACCATTCAATTCAATTCAATTCAATTTTATTTATATAGCGCCAAATCATGAAACATGTCATCTCAAGGCACTTTACAAAATCAAGTTCAATCATATTATACAGATTGGGTCAGATTATACAGATTGGTCAAAAATGTCCTATATAAGGAAACCAGTTGATTGCATCAAAGTCCCGACAAGCAGCATTCACTCCTGGGGAACCATAGAGCCATGACCTGTGGAAGAAGATAGCCGAGTTGAGGCTGGACCTGGACCTCCAGGTGGAGCATCAGAAGGCTCACACCAAAGATGGAGCGCATTGGCGCAGAAATGAAGTGGACCGTTACTTCCAACAGAGAAGAATTGTCTTTGTCAAGATCGAGAAGTGGGACAGGACACCCAGAGGTCGTGTGGTCCCAGATGAGTACGTGGATGAGGTAGTGCGGAGTGTGCATGAGGCCTTGGGACATACAGGCATGCTACCTACCCGTAAAGAATTGAAAGAACAGGAACTTTGGGTTCCACTGAAACACATCCGTCGCGTGCTGAGGGACTGTGAAGTATGTGGTCAACGGATGGTTTAACCATCAAGAGCACTGTCTCATGGGGGTCAGTTTGCATGGATGTTGCAGGCCCCATGGGAATAACAGGAAAAAGAGGTGAGAAATACCTCTTAGTGCTGGTGGATTCAATGTCTGGATACGTGACGGTGAAAGCAGCGAAAAAGGCTAACGGAAGCAGTATAGTTAGCATGCTGGAGCAGGTTTGTGGTTCCTTGGGTGTCCCTAAAGAGCTGAGAACAGATAACAGGACACATTTTCGGAACTCACATGTTGACCAGTGGTGCCAGCGGTTCGGAGTAGTTTGGGTCTACTCGCCACCTTACACCCCACAGGCCAACGGGGTGGTGGAGCGCACCATAGGCCTGGTGAAAAACTGGATTGCAAAAAATGCTAATTCATGGGAATGGAGCACCAGAGCTGTGGAAATAGGCCAAGCCCTCAATGATCGTCATCGCACCGCAAGACCTTCCCCTGCAACAGAGCTCAACCAACGACGGAGATGGGGAGGAGCACTGAGGATAAGAGAAAGCAACCAGCAGCCACTGCACCATTTCAAGTAGGACAGAGGGTGTGGGTGAAGGCACGTGATCAACCTGTTAGTATAGCTGTTAAATCCAAGTATGACACCGTTGACATTGTAAAGCAAGTTTTAGACCGGAACACGGTCTAAAACACTGCTGCACAAAAAGGGGATCCAAGGAGCAGAGCAGCTCAAGCCAGTTCTTAGCTAAGGAAAACCAGAGACCGGAGAATGGCCAGTGAATCATGCATCTTGTCACCCTATATCAGACTGGCCACTGTAACAGGGGTGGTTGTCATCAGAAGAACCACGTCAGAGCTCTGGGTAGGAAGAGCTTTGAAGAAATTGGAATGGGCTAAAAAAGGACTCCTGCCAGAAGATGAGGAGAAGCTCTGGTGGCAAAAACTCAACCACTGCTGCACCGTTTGCCAATCTCCAATTCAGCTTGAGGTCCGCTGGCAGGGACCAGGGAAAGACAAACCCCTGAGTCACCATGCCTCGGGCAGTGACCTCAGTCGACTACCAAAGCCTCCAGTTAACGTAGTCGACGCTGTTGTGTGTTGGGACCGCCGAGTACAACATCTTCTTAGGGTGATTTTCATCACTTGCTGGGAGATGGGTAATATCTCCCCTACCTTGTGTTTATATTCATGGAATGACGGTAATCTGACTTATTGTACTGCCTGTCAGGAGGATTTTAAGGGAGGTGGCTGTTGGAAGTCGGCCGGGCCTACGGCTGGCAGGTGCAGAAGATCTACGGCCCCCTAAGAAGCTTCCAGCCACGTATGGATGGTGCCCAGCCTGAACCCCATACAGGTAAAGCCCCGCCAGTTGTGTTTAACCTGCACACAGAGGTAGGCCCATCAGCCACCCCACAACTGAATAAAGGTACGAGAGAAGTGCTGCAAGGCTCTCCATAAAACCGGGGGATCAATTAATCACAGCCATCTTTGCATCGTGGCCCTATCACCCTGCGGACGTAGTGTTGGGTGTTAGACCGCCTAACACTGTGCAGTGTGCTATGGTACTGCGGGTGTATCGAGATCCAGCAGAGGCCCAACATCGTGCCGTAATGATGGGAGATGATTACCGAGCCCTAGCGGCAGTAAAGGGCTGGAAGGGCCCATTGGAGCTGACCACATGGGGAGCTTTAATCGTAGAGGTTCTCAACGATCCTGACATCCCATCAATGGACCTCCCAGACATACCCAGGGAGGGGGGTGCTTGATCAACAAACCTGTATTATTACACCACAACACTGGACGCCTGGGGTAGCTGTGCAGCAAGACCCAAAGGGAAAACTCGAGCGTTCCTGGTAACTAAGGAGGAGAGGTTTTGTGATGGGCTAATGCAAGTTCCAGGAGGGGATACACATTATATTGCCACGCCCAGCAGTCCAAGCTCCCTCGTAGGGTAGGAATCTCTGGTTAGTTTGTTCTAGTTCCATATAGGGGGATCTACTCGTTGGGAGCAACCATTACAGAAGCAGAGGACCCAGAAGCTGAAACAAATACAGCACCACCAGGAAGGGCGAGATTTGGAGCACTACAGGCACTCTCATCATCATGGAGATGGAGACGGAAGAGCAAGCGAAAGAGCAGAAACTCACGGACCCCACGGAAAAGGGAGCCCGTGACGGCAGTTGTCGGTATCAGATAAAAAACAGAAAAAGAAAATTCGTCCCCAGCAAAGAAATGCTCAGACAAGCGGGTTTGAAAGTAGGACCTAATGTTTGGAACGGAGAATCTGAAGGTGAGCTTTTTTTTGTTGAAGGAGACATTAGCTTCAGATGACATCTCTGAATCTCCCTCTTGTGAAAGAAAACTGCCATGGATATTCAATGCCATTACCATGCCAGTGGCAGGAAAGATTATCTGTGTGCTCGTGGCTCAGATCTCGTCTCAAGAAGACACGCATCACGAAGCAGAAGAACAAAAGGCCCAAGACAGGAAAAGAAGATTAATGGGCCAAGGGAAAGAACACCTGTCTCTGGGACTGAGCCATTATCCACTTTACTGTGTTCTTCCACAATTCTGGGCCAATGATTCAGCAAACCATGTCAACGAGAACTGCTGTGGTTTTACCTGGTTGATGAGAAGAACCTAGATGTTCCTGTGAGATGTCAGTTCTGAAGCTGAACCAACTTGTCGAGCTGAAGAGACTGATCTCAGACACAGACATCAAAGCAGGGGCTCAGAGCGCTAGTCTTTGTGAACGGGGCATTAATGGGATATCGGGGTTGCCATCGAGGGAAGTGAAGTTGTTCAGCTAGACAACTCCTTTACCCAGAGTTCAAAGACATTTTGGGGTTCCACCTCAGGTTCGGGTCAGTTTGCTCCTCCAAATTTAAAATCCTCTCCTGAACGCCTTAGATAACAGATAATTAAGTTAATTAAATTTTTATTTGTAATCTGTTAAATTGCTTAATGCTGTTGCTAATCCCCTGCTAAAGCATACTAGTTAAAGAAGCACATACAATTTTATCAGAAGTTGTGGACATTCACTTATTGAGTCAACATTTTTCTGGGTTCTTCTATGATTGTAAAACAGACCTGATGTATGGTTCTGGAAATATTTAGGAGGTCTTAAAAGGTTGCCTGTAGCCCAAACTTTAAAACAACACCCTTAGGGACTTTTGAGTTTCTCAAAAAATACTGATTGTGTAACAAGTGCCGTTGTATAAAAGTAGGAGCCACCGTTAACTAGGGCGATGGTCGGGAAATAGGTGGCCTCAGGCTACTAGGTTGCCTGACCTGTCCACTGAAGAAGGATGTGGCCCTAGGACAGAGGTGGTTAGTAGATCAGTCGTCTCCTACTTATGTAGCTGAAAAGGTCTTACAGGGATTCTAAACAGGGTTATACACGCTATATTCAGAGGTCTTTAGAACCCCATCTAGTCTGAGCTTTAACCCAAAATAGAAAAGGATGTAGGAGGGGGGTTTTAGTTCAAAGTCAAACTCGTCAGGGGTGAAGGAAGCCATTTACATTAAGAGAGAAAACACAAGTTTAAACAGAGGAGGAGGACTCAGGTTTCAACTTACAAAAACTTACTACACAACAATAGGTTTGATTGCTTCCAATTTTCACCTCAATACTCACCTCCATGCAGGTGATCACAACATCTCCCCTGTAAGCCAGGCCAACAAGGATCCTAACAACTCCCCACTGCAAAGGGGTGGACCAGTTTCAGTTTAATTTGCATGTTATCTAAAGCTTGGAGCTCCACACTACTCCAAACATTTGAATTGAGAATAATTTCTGGATGGGAAGCGAAACGTCTTCAAAAGTCAGAAAATAGTCCAGTTGTTTTGTTTTTTAACTTTTTTTGGAACTAACTGAAACATGTTTACAAGGGAATAGCTAAATTGTGACACCATGATTCTGAATTTACTTTAGGCTTGACTTATGTGTCTTTTCAAACCCTGAGACTGGAAAGGTTTCTGAATCTTTATCATTTCCTTATTATTTTTTGTATAGCGATGTTAAACGCTATAAAAACTAATTAAAAGTGCTGGAAAAACAAACATAGTGCACATTTTCCTCATACCAGGATAATCAGAGGAGTCACCTGACCCAGGAAGTCAGTTTCTGCTCCTTAGCACAATAAATATAATTTTGATGGTAGGAATGCAAACCTGAAACTTACGCAGCAGTATAGACACCTTCGCTGGTCCACGAGAACATAGAAAGATGTGAGGGAGAGGGCTTGGCTTTATTGCAGGGTCACCCACTGTGATGGGGCATTTCCCTTGGGGGAGGGGGTCTACAGCTTCTCACATTTTAGAAAGAGTCTAGAACAGGAAATGTGCAATAATATCACGATTTTGGATTTGCCGTTTATTAGCTCAAATATAAAACGGCATACATGCTTCAAAAATATCAACATTAGTTTCACTTTGACAGCATGGTGGGAGTTCCTTAAAATGACAAAGTCATCACTTATCCCATGCAGTCGTAAACCTATATGGAATAACCCTGATATCCTACAAAATAATAAAATGATAAACTTTACATACTGGAAGAATAAAGGTATTAAATATCTGGAACATCTACTTGACGGAACCGAGTTCATCAATTTTGCTAAACTAAATATGCAATATGGCATTAGTAAAAATGAATTCTTGGAATATGAACAACTTAAATCTATAATTAGAAATAAATATAAGCATATTAATGGTGGTTTACAAATCCCAACTAATATATTAGAGTTTCTAGATTTAACCCCCCCCCCCCCAAACTACTGTCTAAATCATACAGGACACTGACTAAAATAGATGATTCAATATCTCTTCCTATTATGAAATGGGAAAAGGATTTATCAGTCACCTTTGAACAAAACTTTTGGGCTCAGATATGTCTAAGAACTTTCAAATTGAATAGAAACACAAACTTACAACTAATACAATACAAAATCCTTCACAGAGTACACTACACAGGATAAAGATTATTCAAGATGGGTTTGGCACAATGTAATATCTGTCCACACTGCATAGGCAATCATCCTGATAATGATATTCATGCGTTATGGTTATGCACACCAGTCCAGAGGTTCTGGACACAGATATGTAAGGACTTATCAAAGTGCCTGAGCTGTAAAATTACACCTTCCCCATCAGTTTGCTTGCTCGGTAATTTTGAGGAAAGTCCTCTGGAAAAAGAAATAGTTCACATGGTTTTCACTGCATTATGTATCGCAAAGAAAACTATCCTCCTGAATTGGAAAAGTAAAGAAAATCTCAGTATCAATCAGTATAGAGATCTTTTGTTGGATCATATTACTCTTGAGACAGCATCTGCATCCACATCTGATTGGTCTCTTTGGGCTCCTCTGATCAACACCATCACTTAGTGGAATAGGGGGCAGTGGGTTGCTTCCTGTAGGGCGCAGTGGCTGGATGGAGGGGTTCCTAGGGCTCTGGGGGCACTTGGAGTGGGGCGCCTGGTGGATGTGACTCCAGGGTCTGTTGCCCCCACCTGGGAGGGGCTTGGGAGGGCTACGGGCGGCCTACAGCAACCGCTTGCGGCGCTCTTGGGGAGCTGCGTGGTGACGGACGTGGGTTACTGACCTGCTAGCTGTGCTGCCACTGGGTGGGGCCGGGTGAGTCTGGGGGCTGGGGTCCCTGGGGCGGGGGCCCGGCGGGGGCCTCGGGGATTCCGGTTCCGGGGGGTGTGCCGCTTTTGGTGTGGGCCGGCGCGCGCCCGGGTGTCCGCCCCTGCACGGGGCCTCTGATGCGCTGGGGGGCCTCGGGGCCTGTTGAGCTGGTAGGGGGGCATGGTCATTAACATCTCAGGGAAGATGCTCTTCTCCTTCATTGGATGGGCACTCTGCTAGTGGGGGGAGGAGGAAGGAGGGGGAGTAGAGACTTACCCAGCCTGGATGTCTACTGTCGAATGTATGGTGAGTTGTTTGAATGTTAGTGTTGGGAAGGGATTAAATCTACGGGTGGAGGGAGGGTGGACGTTCTGGTGGGCTTGTGTCCGGCCCCCTGCCCCGGTCCTGGTCCGTGTCGTCTCCCGGTGCGGGTTTCTTGCGTCTTGGGGGGTGGGGTTTGGGATGGCTCGTGCGGGCTGGCTGGCCAGGGTCCCCCCCCCCTCTTATTTATTTATTTATTAACTTTTTTTTTTCGGGGGGGGTGGTAAAGCCAGTAGGCTGGTGGGTGGGCTGGGGGGGTTGAGGTGTTAGTCCTGGTGGGTGGTTGGCTCAAAGCACAAATCACCTTGACATGAATGCTAGTAATTGTGTGTGTAGTGCAGCATGAGCATGTATAAATTTACATAAAGTGTACATAACTACATTACGTGTATGTGTATGGTAGTAGTTGATGTGCAAGTATATTGTTTGCTCGTATAAGGTGAGTTAACTCTGGTCAGTGAGTCAGGTAACATGAGATCATCTCTGGTTTCTTCAAAGCCTTCTGTCTGAAGAGCCATCAGCCATGGCACCCCCACAATGGACTGTTCTCCCTGCTGCCCTCTTGGAAGAGGTTCCGCAGCATCCGCTGCAGATCCACCAGGTTCTGCAAAAGCTTTTTCCCTGTCGCCATCAGACTGTTAAACTGCTGAAGCTATAAACTGGACTCTGTACTACATTTGCGTATTTGCACATTTGCATCATTGCATCCTTATCCAGCATTACAAATGCTCCCAAACTCTGTCTCTATAATGCATTCTTGCACCAATCATTTATGCACATACAAATGTTTTTAAAAAAAATACTCACCTGTACACTGTGATCGCACACTGTCTCTTTCTCCTGCATTGTTTACATTTCAATTGCTGTACTGTTAAATCACTGCTGCACTTTATCCTGTAATTTTTATCCTGTAATTTTATCCTGTAATCTACTGCAATTCACTGGTATTTTCAAGATGTATGCAAACGAAATTTCGTTCTGTATGCACAGAGTGCGTACAGAATGACAAATAAAGTTGTCTAAGTCTCTAATCAGGCATTGTGGCCTGTGAGGTCTGGATAAAATAAGAGGAGAAGAGGATATATTACGTCCAGAACTTAATTTTTTAAAACACAAGAAAAACTAGAACTGCAAGCAGTTATTAACGGGTTCCAAGCCCACCCACGACCCGCCCCCTTGAGCATGTTCATGGACTTCAGTTCAGCGTTCAACACCATCATCCTACAGCATCTGGTGGAAAAACTGGAACATCTGGGCTTCAGCACACCCCTTCGCAACTGGCTAGACTCCCTCACCTCCTGACCTCTGTCGGTCCGGGTCGGACAGAACACCTCTGATGTCATCACCCTCAGCACGGGCTCCCCTCAGGGCTGCATCCTGAGCCCCCTGCTGTTCACTCTGATGACACACGACTTCGTCCCCAGGTTCACCACCAATCACATTGTGAAGTTTGCAGACAACACAATGGTGGTGGGCCTGATCAGAGACGAAAAATGACACTAATAAAATACATGCTTGTACAAAAAATATTTTTATTTTGTTATTTTTCAAGCACTTTTGAGAATTGGAATGAAGACATCCTAGTGCCAAATGTTAAACTCTGGACTATGATGGCTAAATGACTAATAATGACACCCTGATGTTTACACAATGTGTAAATAAATTTGTAAATAAATACCATGCCGATATATTTTTTTGCCTCTTAAACAAAGATAGACATGGTATTAGGCATACACATATAAATTTATAAAAATTTTACATTTCAATAAAGTATGCTGGTGAAGATTCTCAGTCATCCAGGTCATGGTCATTCAAAAAAAAAGAAGTAAAAAACAAAGCAACTGGACTTGTTTTCCGTAGTTGAAGACGTTTTGCTTCCTCTCCCGGAAGTCCAGACTTTTTGAATTGAGAAAGCTTCCGGGAGAGGAAGCAAAACGTCTTCAACTACGGAAAACAAGTCCAGTCGCTTTGTTTTTTACTTTTTTTTTGGAATTTCAACAAAGTCACACATTTTATTGTTCGTTTTTTTCACTCTCTCTCTCACACATCTAATTCTGAGCTTTCACACCAACAGTATTTTTGCTTGCTGTTTATATCCATATTCATACAGTTTAAGCTTGGAAAAAGGTTTTAAATTTCCAGGTCATTTCAGTATTACACAACTGGGCAGGAGCTTAGTACCTTGAAAGAGACTGTTTAGCAACGGTTTAGTAACTCCAGGTCCTTCGTTTGGCAACGTAATTCAGCCTTAGTTTGTCAAATACAGAGAAAACAAATTAATAAGCATTAAAGTACGGTTTATGGGTTGGGTTTCTGCAATGTTATCAGCATGTTAAAAGCTCATCTTCAGAACCAATGTCTGCTCAAAATGGTTATCTGCACCAAGTAATGTACTTTCAGCAGTTATCACCGGTTATTGCACCATAAACTGCAGAAAATATGTGCAGAGTTGCTCTCTCTGCCTTTACTACCGTCGGCTCCTATGGCGGAGGGATATTTCAGCTGGATACAAAGTGTCTAGTGCAGGCAGGTCTCTTAATAACCGCTGTTTCGTCACCTATTTTAGAGCCCAAAAAAGTGATTTCACTTTCAGAAACGTGCCCAAAAAAAACGCAATCCGTGACTTATGAAATTTACAATCCCCTTTAGAAAAAAACAAGCCCAAAGTTGCATGAAATAAACAGTCTGTGCAACAGTGAGCGTGGGTCTGTTTTGCTACAGTCTCTGTCGCTCTTGAAACTACAGAAAGCGCCGAGGGTAAAAGATACACAGTACTGAGAGCGCGGCGGGGAAAAAACATTAGGGAACGGTGTGTGTGTTTTGATGCGCAATTGACGGCGACAAAAAAAATGTCGCCGTTGTGGTCTAACGCGTTAAAATTGACAGCCCTAATTTATATACATTTATAAAAATCCATAATATCACTTAGTCAGACTAGTGGGGGGGGGAAGTATCCCCCCAGGGATAAAACATAAATGACCAGAGGGGGGGACGTCAGGAACAGAGGGGGGGTAAATCCCCCCCATCCCCCCCAGCAAATCACACACCCAGCTTCTACGTATATAATGTCTATGGTTCTTCCACCTCCCTGTTTGTGACGTCACGGTGCGGTGCAATGTTATCAGTGAGTAAAAACTCATCTTTAGAACCAATCTCTGCTCAAAATGGTGATCTGCACCGCCTAATCTACTTTCAGCAGTTATCATCAGTTATTGCAACCATAAACTGCAGAAAATACGGGCAGTGCTGCTCCTTATGACTTTAACTCACTCTGATCCTGTCAGGATGAGCTGCAGTGCTTTATGAGGTGGAACAATCGACTTCACTTTCAGAAGAAAGCCCAAAAATCTTCCACCAGCAACTCATGAAATTTACAAGCGAATGTAGGGAAAAGAAGACCAAAGTCACATAAAATGAGTGAGCTTGGCAACAGTGAGCATTTTTACCAAGTGTGTTGTGACACTCCGCCCCTCTCCGCAAACTCTACATTATATAAAAGAAAAACCTACCAAAAGGTCTCGCTCTCATGTCATCTTGAAGACATTCTTCTTCAAAATGTTGGCCACAGACGATGTGTTTTCTCTCTGGCAAGAAGTTCGATAGCAAATCCTCCCTCTTCAAGTTTCTGCTCCGCTTAGAAACATCACGGGATGTGATGTCACATCTTGTGATGTGCCCAAAGATGGGAAATATGGCCACCCTGTTCACAGCTCTGGATGGTAAGAGCTGTGTGCAGATCATAAAATTCATAAATTCATTAAAAATCAACGGTTTGGTCTAAAATTCTGAAAATATTCATGGATCTCAGAGTGCTTTCTCTGACCACCATTTTTTAAATGGCTATTAAAAAGAGTGTTTCAGAGAAAAAAAAGAATTAAAACCACAAGCGGTGATGATCGGCCCTCACAGCCAAGCGCCGCTCTGGCCTATTGGCCACCGCGGGGGTTCACGCATCGCCGGTCGCCAGCCACTGCAGAAGTTGTCACGCATTTTTCCCGCCCGTCCACCGGGCGATTCACACGAACGCATTGGGTAGCACTCCCCCATGACTCACAAAAAATCTGGTGAAGATCGGTCGATGCAGTGAGGAGATACAGCCGTTGAATAATGAAAATGCATTGGGCCACTGGACCGTACTAAAGTGTTCAGCGGGCCGGATTCGGCCCGCGGGCCGTACGTTTGACACCCTTGGTTTAAACATTAGTATACCAATTTAATCAAAGGTATCTTACTAGCTGGTAATCCAACTTTATGTCAAAAGTTAACAAAACCTTTTTAGTTCTTTAAAGTTAATTGTTATTTCACGCGTTTAAGGGTTTCGTTTCTTGCAGTAAGACAGCTTTTATGAATGTTTGACAGTTAAATTGGTGGATAAACACCCAAAAGAAATACTGTAACAGTAACACTTTATCAATTGGAAAAGATAAAGTAATATTGCTAAAGTAATACTTTAGCAATATTCCACATGTGGCCTCTGGTAATAAAGTCAAAAATCTTGGTGCTATTTTTGATCAAGACAGGTCATTGAAATCCCATATTTAAAAGGTTTCCAGAGTTTCCTTTTTTTCACCTTCTAAATTAGAAACATTCTGTCCAGGAGCAATGCTCAAAAACTAGTCTATGCATTTGTTACTTGAAGGCTGGACTATTGTAATTCTTTACTACTATAAGGAAGTCCACAAAATGCAGTTTAAAGTCTTCAACTGATCCAAAATGCTGCAGAAGGAGTTCTGATGAAAATCAACAAGAGGGATCATATTTCTCCAATTTTAGCCTTCCTTGACTGGCTTAGTGTTAAATCAAAAATAGAATTTAAAATTCTTCTACTAACGAATAAAGCCCTTAATAGTGAAGCTCCATCATATATCAGAGCTCTGATTACCCCTTATGTTCCTAACAGAGCACTTTACTCTCAGACTGCAGGTCTGCTGGTGGTTACTAGAGTCTCTAAAAGTAGAATGGGAGGCAGATCCTTTAGCTATCAGGCTCCTTTCCTATAGAACCAACTCCCAGTTTTGGTCCGTAATGCAAACACCCCGTCTACTTTTAGGACTAAGCTTAAAACTTTCCCTTTTGACAAAGCTTATAGTTGTTACCCTGAGCTACCTCTATAGTTATAATATTAATTGAACTTTATTGAACTTTATTGATCTCACAATAGAGAAATTCACTTCTGTATTTTAACCCATCCCCTTGGGGAGCAGTGGGCTGCCACTGTGCGGCGCCTGGGGAGCAATCGGGGGTTAAGGGTCTTGCTCAGGGACCCAGAGTGGCAGCCTGTGGGAGTTGAACTCAGAACATCTGGGACCCAAGCTCAATGCTCTAAACAGCTGCGTTGTGTCTCTTCTCTGTCTTTTGTAACCCCCAGTCGATCGAGGCAGATGATCGTTCATACTAAGCCCGGTTCTGCTGGAGGTTTTTCCTTCCCGTTAATGGGGAGTTTTTTCCCCCGCTGTCGCTTCATGCTTGCTCAGTATGAGGGATTGCTGCAAAGCCATGGACAATGCAGACGACTGCATTCTGTTAGCTGTGGCATCATCCAGGGAAGACAGATCACCCGCTACTACCATCTAACGTAGAACAGATTACTGGATCAATGTGTGCTTTTGTGCTTTTTTGTCTGTCTTGTGTGTCTCTGCTCTGTCTTCTGTAACCCCCAGTCGATGGAGGCAGATGACCGTTCATACTGAGCCCGGTTCTGCTGGAGGTTTTTCCTTCCCGTTAATGGGGAGTTTTTTTCCCCGCTGTCGCTTCATGCTTGCACAGTATGAGGGATTGCTGCAAAGCCATGGACAATGCAGACGACTCTCCCTGTGGCTCTACGCTTCTTCAGGAGAGAATGCTACTTGTCAAGACTTTGATGCAATGAACTGGTTCCCTTATATAAGATTTTTTTGACCAATGTATTTAATCTGACCCAATCTGTGCAATCTGATTGATTTTGACTTTGTAAAGCCTCTTGAGATGACATGTTTCATGAATTGGCGCTATATAAATAACATTGAATTGCATCATCTCTTTAGACTAAGTAAACTATCACATTTTATGAGACAGTTATCTCATTTTAAAGATATAATCATCTAACGTTATTACTCTTAACAAGTTAAAGCTCCATAAAAATTTTAGACCAGGTTTTAGTTCCACTCTTTTATTATGCACATCTAGGCTACCTAAAATATAAAGTATGGCATGCCAATAAACATTTTCAACAAAAGGCAATTTTAGTAAAAACTCACTGTTTTGATAACTTTTAATTGGCCATGCCTTATGATCAGACTGCCCGAGTTTCAAGCAGCTCGCTCAAAATCTCTAGGACAAGTTCGATCATATACCAATGCTGTAAACCTAGAAAATTTGGTCAAATTACGACCTTCAATCTAAAATGGCCAACTTCCTGTGATACTTGCACTATGACATTAATTGTAAATTCTGAGCGTCTTGTTAAGCTCTACAACTGTAACAAATCTCATGTCTCTACGATGAAGTAAGTGAATAGCAAAGGGTCCTTTGAAAATTGCTAGGTGGCGCCGTTGAGGCATTTTTCTTTAGATTTTTGTGACGACCTTAAAATACAAAATTTTTAAACAGTCACCATGCATCTCAGATTCAGATTCACTTTATTAGCCATTTGCAGTTTTACCTGCATTGGAAAAAAATGTGCAAGTAGCTCAGAGTGCAGAGTCAACGTAAACACATCAGAGGACACAACATAGAAAACAGACAGACAAAGCCACATGAAGCCTCAATATTAAAAAAATGCCCATATAAAAGTAAAAATACTGTACAATAAAATCCATCCATACATACATACAAGTGCCTAGTTTAAGATGCTTTGTTCAAAGCAATCACAGCTTGTGGGAAGAAGCTGTTTAAATGGCGATCAGTAGTACATTTTGCAGAACGATACCTTCTCCCTGAGGGAAGCATCTCAAAGAAAGCCCTTGCTGGATGGCCTGAGGCATCATTAGCCAGCTGTAAAGCTCGATTCAATACTCTAGCCTTATATGTGAACTCAAGGAGCGGAAGAGTGCAGCCAATAATTCTGCTGGCTGAGCAAACCACTTTATTCAAGGCCTTCTTCTCTTTTTGAGTGAGATTACCAAACCACACAGTAATACAACTGGTTAGGACACTCTCAATTACACAATAGTAAAAATTCAATAAAATCTTAGTATTCTGAGTAAACTCTCGAAGCCTACGTAAAGAGAAAAGGCGCTGTCTCGCTTTCTTAGCAATATTAGTCGTATTAGAGCTCCAATTCAAGTCATGAGAAAGAGTCACACCCAAAAATTTACATTTCTTAATAATCTGCACATCAGAATCATGAATAGCAATAGGTGACTGAATCCTATTGTGACAAAAATCAATAACAAGTTCACATGTTTTTGAAGTGTTCAAAAGCAAGTTATTTTCATTACTCCATTGAACAACATTCTCCACCTCCTCGCGATAATGAGATTCATCGTTAGAGCTGATCAGCCCAATGATAGTTGTGTCATCAGCGTATTTGATTATGACATTATTATCATGAGATGCTGCAAGGTCGTGAGTATACAATGTAAACAGCAGGGGGCTCAGAATACACCCCTGCGGTGAACCAGTGCTAACATTCAGCTCATCTGAGATACAACCATTGATTTTGACTCTTTGTGGTCGACAAGTCAAAAAATTTAAAATCCATTTACAAATGGCATCATCAAGTCCAAGACATTTCAATTTATGAATGAGCTTTTTTGGGACCATTGAATTAAAAGCTGAACTGTAGTCTATAAATAGCATTCTAGCATATGATTTATGTGCCTCTAGATGCTTATAGACAGAGTTTAAAGCAAAAGAAATGGCGTCCTCAACACTTCTGTTTTTCCTGTATGCAAATTGTAGTGTGTCCACAGACACATCGATTTGATCCCTAATAAACTCCAACACCAACCGCTCAAAGGTTTTCATCAGGACAGATGTGAGGGCCACTGGCCGATAGTCATTCAGACACGTCACAGGTGTCTTCTTGGGCACCGGAATTATAAATGATCTTTTAAAGCTAGCTGGAACAGTGCACTTCTTCAGTGACATGTTAAAAAGATCTGTCAAAACAGGAGCACAGAGCACAGTTTAAGGACACGAGGAGGAATACAATCCGGTCCAGGTGCCTTCCTAACCTTCGTCTTGCCCAAAACCCTCTGGACATCCTCTTGAATGATGTTAAAACTCTGCTCATTACAGGCAGGAAAAACAACAGGTTCAACATTTCCGATTTCAAAACGGCAATAAAACTCATTTAGTTCGTTTGGCAAGGACGGCTCAACATTTGTGTTAGATCCTCTTTTTGGTTTCCCAGCAGTGATAGAATTTAACCCTTGCCACATACGTCGTGGGTCCCCCTCCATGAAATGACCCTCTATCCTAATTCCGTAAGCTCGTTTAGCAGCTTTTATGGACCTCTCCAAAGAATATCTGGACAGCTTATAAGCAGCGGCGTTACCAGATTTAAAAGCCACGGCCCGCTGTTGCATTTTCCTGTTCACATCTGCATTGTACCACGGGTTCTGACTAGCATGCCGTTTTATTATCTTTCTTGGAACACAGCAATCAATGCAAAAGTCAATGTACCCAGTCACTGCATCACAATACTCATCCAAGTTTTCTGAGCGGAACACAGACCAATCAGTAGCATCAAAGCATCCTTGTAGTTTCAATTCACTCTCCTTTGTCCAGCACTGAACAATACATGACGAAGGTTTTGATTGTTTACTCCTCTGTATATATGTAGGAAGAAGTAACACAGAGGAGTGATCGGATTTTCCAAAAGCTGGTCTGAGACTGGATTTATTAGCAGATTTTAAATTACTGTAACAGTGATCCAGGATGTGCACTCCCCTAGTTGGATGTTTAACATGCTGATAGTAGTTGGGAAAGGCAATTTTTAAATTACATTTGTTAAAATCACCAGCAACTATAGACACAGCATTAACCTTGGAATTCTCAAATTTGTATACAATGTCGCTTAATTCACTCAAGGCAACAGAAATGTCCGCCCGAGGATGTATGTAAACTCCACACAGGAACATCACCGAAAACTCCCGTGGGAGAAAAAAGGGGCGGCATTTCAAAATAAGACATTCCAAGTTGACGTTGCAAGTTTTGTTCACGATGACACAATCAGTGCACCAAAGTTCATTAATTAAAAAACACACACCTCCACCCTTCGATTTTCCAGTACGCTCCTTCACCCTGTCCGAGCGATGGACAGAAAAGCCCGGCGGCTGGAAAGAAGAATCCAGCACGCCGCTGTGTAGCCACGTCTCTGTCAGGCAGTACACGGAGCAGTCCCGGGCCTTGCGCTGGGTCTTGATGCGGCTCAACAGGTCGTCCGTTTTGTTCGGCAATGACTGGACATTCGCCAGGTAGATGGACGGCAGCGGGATCCTCGACTGGCGGCTGCGCAGCTTCACAAGCAGCCCTCCTCGCTTCCCACGGTGTCTGCGCTTCCGCCGCTGGTAGCCTGTAGCGTCCCCGCTCAGGGGCTCAGCTGTACGGCGTATGTGGCGATACCTCCGCCCAGTCCTTTTGCTCTGCTCCCGACTTCCGCGGCCCGACTCCTGGCCTTGTTTGCCTCGAGTGGGGCACGCATCGAAAACAGCACACCTCAGTCCAGTATTGGCAAAAGACAGACCACAAACTTCCTCACGGATCCTCAGAAGTGTCTCACGGCCATAATTTAAAGTGGCAAATACATGAAAGACAAAAACAAACATAAAACAGCCAGCACACAGGAGAGCTCTTGCTACGGCGCCCTGTCTCGGCGCCATGATGTATTGTCTCTGCAAAGTTTGGTGAGTTTTTGAATATGATAAAGCCCCCAAAAAGGCCCCTCTTTAGGGTGGCAGATTAATAATAATTAACACTACAGATACAATAGGCCTTTGCAGCGCTTTCCTGCCCGGGCCTAACTTTATAGTCTTGCACATGCAAATTTTAATGTCTTGTAAAAAGGTCAGTATCGCCTGGATTTTTACCAAACTGAAATCTAGGATTAGTCTTCATATTCTTCAAAAATAGTGGCCATTATTTTGGGGTTTGAACGATATTTGTGGAAAATACATTGATTTCTCCATTTTACAAACTTTTAACAAAACAGAGTGTGCAACTTTCAAAAACCTTAATACATGCAGTGAGAGAAGTGTTACACCTTATTCAAGGAATACATCCTGAAAATCTGAGATTGTTACACTACAAAATAGATTTTTGGTAATTTTTTGAAGTTTTCAAGGTTTTTTTACACTTTTGGAAATAGGCCCCGTCCGCTTCTTTCAATCATTGCCATATTTAATACTTTAGTTCAGGGCTAAAACGAAGGAGGTTTTGCAAAAATCCAATCAGCCATTCTTGCAAAGTAGATTTCTTGACATCACAGCGCCCCCAGTGATGGACGATCCTTAATCGCGGGACACGTGTGCAAAATCTTATTTGGACTATGGCTTATGAAGGACATGTTAAAATCTGTTATGGTTTTAGAATAATCAGCAATTACATTTAGAGCTAGCTAGCTAACAATCACTTATTTTAGCATTACTTTTCGAAAAAGTCAAAATTAAAAAATCTGCCGCGTTAACTTTTTTTATTTGTCCATTACACGGTTATATATGAAGTTTTGTGCGGATCGCACAAAAAATGTAGGAGGAGTTTAACAAGAAAGGTTTAACCTTTGTAGCCATGTAGCGCGAAAACTAGCTGGGAAACGAAAGGTGTGCCAATTCACTTTTTGATGCAGAAACATCCAATAAACAAAGTGCTATCAAGTTTTTGAGTGTAGGACCAGTAGTTTGGTGTTTACAGGCCAAAACGCATTGTCCTTTGTTATAGCGCCCCCTAGTTGTTGAGGGGTCTGAATTTCTGGGTTTGAGTAGAGGCGCACATTTTGTACTTAGATACCTGATTCAATAGGTTCGTTATAAATCCGCTTGGGCTGCACAACGCGTTTTAATTCCGTAATAATAAGAACTAGAACTGCAAGCAGTTATTAACGGGTTCCAAGCCCACGCACCGCCCCCCTTTGAGCATGTTCCTGGACTTCAGCATTCAATCCCACAGCATCTGGTGGAAAAACTGGAACATCTGGGCTTCAGCACACCCCTTCACCACTTCCTCACCTCCTGAGCACTGTCGGTCCGGGTCTGACAGACCACCTCTGATGTCATCACCCTCAGCACAGGCTCCCCTCAGGGATGCATCCGGAGCCCCTTGCTGTTTACTCTGATGACACACGACTGCACCCCCAGGTTCACACCCAATCACATTATGAAGTTCGCAGATGACATAAACTCATCAACAGCTCAGCTATGGAGGTGGTTAGCTGGTTAGTTCCTGGGGGTGCACATCACGGTCAACCTCACCTGGCCTGTGAACACCACGTCACTGGTAAAGAGGGCACATAAGCGCTTGTACTTCCTGCAGAGGATGAGGAGAGCCCACCTGTCCCCGCACATTCTCACAACCTTCTACAGAAGTACCATAGAGAGCATTCTAACCAGCTGTCTCTCTGTGTGGTTTGGAGGCGGCAGCACCTCCGACTGGTGGAAAATGAGAGTGGTGGGGACAGCAGAAGGGATCATAGGGGCTCCTCTTTCCTCCATTAAGGAAATTTCATCCCAGCGCTGCATGTCCCCAGCCCATAGCATCAGCGCTGCATGTCCCCAGCCCATAGCATCAACAAATAATATGATTGAACTTGACTTTGTAAAGTGCCTTGAGATGACATGTTTCATGATTTGGCGCTATATAAATAAAATTGAATTGAATTGAATTGAACAGAGACCCTCAAACCCCCACCATGAACTGTTCCCCATATATATATATATATATATATATATATATATATATATATATATATATATATATATATATATATATATATATATAATGAATGTTCTTCATTTACAGTGACCCTTTAAACCATTAATGCTATTACTCCTTTTCATGACAACTCATAATATATGAATTACATGTTTCCCGTAACTTATACCTTTTTATTCTAAGTTCAACCAAGATATTCTCTTCTTATCCTTGTAGCTTGTAGTGTTAAATAAGACTAAAATCGTTTCATTTGAATCAAGGTATGCAGATGTTGATAGATATATCTATCTATCAGTGACGTGCGGTAGGGTTCATAGCTGGTGAAGCACTGACGTCATCAGTCAGATTTACAAATATATACACTCTACAGAGTAGACTCATTGCAAAGTGCTGAAGGGGACTGGTTGAGCCAAATCAATTAACCAAGAGACATGGAAAAATATTGATTATTTGTTTAAAAAATAAATAAAACTAAATTATTTGTCATTTGATTGGTAGCAGTTTATGAGTTATGATGGATTTCTACATTTGTAACACATTCAAAAACTAACCTACATTACGCACATTTCATTACAAAAACAAAACATGAATAATTATTGCTGTCTTACCTCTACTTAGAAATGAAGTCCAGCTGCACTCTTTCTGAACAAAAATATCGGTCACTTTCCGGTAAAAGTTCTTTTTATCTTCTTCAGTTTTAAAAGTTTCTCAGTCTCAGTGGAGCTCACTGCCAGGGAGGAAAGCCTTCCTTCATCAGTCCTGTTCCAGCTGTATGTTTAGAGTCTTTTTAGTGCTTTACTTGTTTAGCAAAACTCGCTAATAACACATCCATAACTTGCTTTGACTCTACTATTTTGGGATAAGAGCGGTGCCCCTTGAGCGCCCACTGCCTAGAGGCCAAGGAACTGCCGGCCTCACATACAACCAGCTCTTTGGCTTTTATGATCGCCCAGCAGCACACGAAAACACATAGTTTAATGACCAAAACAGAATTCGTAATCCACATATATTAAATTATGGAAAATCAGTTCATCAGTGTTTGAACAATTGAATTTATGATCTAGAGACAGGAAGATGCATTCACGGAATGGAAGTCAGCGCAGTTAACATGGGATTGCGCAATCCCTGGGGAGACCAAGATCGCTGGCTTGGTGGCGCTTCACTATCAAGCACCACCAAGGATTTACGTTTAAAATAGCCAAAAGTCTTCGATTTTAAAGAGAATATCATAAAAAAATAAGGAAATTAGATTAAAAAAACAATTATTATTACAAATGACTGAGTGAATCACAATATATATTGTTATCATTATTCTATATTTTCTTTCTTTCCATGATTGCCTCCCCTGAATGCATGTCATTGCTATCTATAACTATAACCCATAAACTTTGCACAACATTCGCATATTTGCTCATTTTGCATCATTGCATCTCCAACTAGCATTACAAATGCTGTCGAACTCTCAGTTTCTAAATGCATTCTCGCACAAATGCCCTTTGCACAATCAATTCAGTACATACAAATGGTTTTAAAAATCCTTACCTGTACACTGTGACTTTCTCATGCATTGTTTACACTTCAATTGTTTACTTTTAAATCACTGCTGCACCTTATACTGTAATTTAAATTGACTGTAATTTACAAGCTGTATTCTTGCACAAATTGCCCTCTGCACAATCATTTCTGCATATACAAATGTTTTTTAAAAATACACACCTGTACACTGTGACTTCTCCTGATTTGTTTGCATTTCAATTGTTTACTTCAAATCACTGCTGCACCTTATACTGTAATTTATTTTACTGCAATTTACAAGCTGTATGCAACAGAATTTCGTTCTGTACGCACTCTGTGCATACAAAATGACAAATAAAGTTTTCTAATTCTCTCTAAGTCTATCTATCTATCTATCCATATTATATTATAGCGTTACTTTTCGAATAAGTCTGATCCATATCTGAACTATGGATCTTTGCAAATGTTCTTGCCATTACTTCTACTTTTTATTCATTTGTTAATGCTGTTCCTTCTTCATGTTTTAGAACTGGATATGTTCTCTCTGATCTATTTCCCTTCATTTTCTTAATCATTCCCCATACCTCAGCTATAGAAGTTGTTCTGCCTATTGAATCACAAAAATCTCTCCATTTTGTCTTCTTTGCCTTCTAAATAACTTTCCTTGCTTCTGCTTGATCTTTTTTATATTCAATTCAATTTTTTAAATTATGTGTTCTTCTCAAAACTCTAAAAGCTATCCTCCCATTTCAAGTCTCTGCTCCGCTTAGAAAATACACGGGATGTGACGTCACTTCCGGTGATGTGCCCAAATATGGGCATAATGGCCGCCCAGTTCACAGTTCTGGATGGCAGAGCTCTCGATGATGAGAGCTGAATTGATCACAAACTTCATAAATTTCTTAAAATTCAACGGTTTGCTCTAAAATTCTGAAAATATTCATGAATGTCCAAGAGTGTTTCATCTAACCACACGATTTTTTTGATGGTCATTAAAAAAATGGATTCAGAGAAATAAAATATTAAACTTTATAATCTTGTATCATTAATTTTTAAAATCTTGTAAATTGGTCAAAATCGCCTGGATTTTTACCAAACTGAAAGCCATGTCTATTCTGGCTGTGCTTTACAGATAGAGGCCATTTTTATTGGGATTGACCAATATTTGTGGAAAATACATTGATTTCTCCATTTTACAAACTTTGAAAAAAACAGAGTGTGGCACTTTCAAACACTGGAATACATGCAGTGAGAGAATTGTTGCACCTTATTCAAGGAATACATCCTGAAAATCCGAGCTTGTTACACCACACAAGTGATTTTTGGTGAATTTTTGAAGTTTTCCAGTTTTTTTCCACACTTTTGAAAATAGGCCCCGCCCACTTGTTTCAATAAATACCATATTTAATACTTTAGTTAAGGGCAATGTCTGGAAGGGAATGAAGAAGGTTTTGTAAAAATCCGATCAGCCATTCTTGCGTAGTAGATTTCTTGACATCACAGCGCCCCCTAGTGATGGACGATCCTCAAATGCGGGTCACATGTGCAAAATCTTATTTGGACTATGGGTTATGAAGGACATGTCAAAATCTGTTATGGTTTTACAATAATCAGCAATTACATTTAGAGCTAGCTAACAATCACTTATTTTAGCGTTACTTTTCGAAAAAGTCAAAATTCAAAAATCCGCCGCGATAACTTTTTTTATTTGTCCATTATATGGTTATATATGGAGTTTTGTGCGGATTGCACAAAAAATTTAGGAGGAGTTTAACAAGAAAGGTTTAACCTTTGTAGCCATGTAGCGCGAAAACTAGCTGGGAAACGAAGGGTGTGCCAATTCCCTTTATTTTGCAGAATCTTCCAATAAACAAAGTGCCATCAAGTTTTTGAGTGTAGGACCAGTAGTTTGGTGGTTACAGGCATAAACGCATTGTCCTTTATTATAGCGCCCCCTAGTTGTTGAGGGGTCTGAATTTCTGGGTTTGAGTAGGGGCGCACGTTCTGAACTTAGATACCTGATCCAATTGATTCATTACAAATCCGTTTTAATTCCGTAATAATAATAATAAATAATTTAAAAACACGAGAAAAAAAAACAATAGGGTTCTCTGCT
Organism: Fundulus heteroclitus; assembly: GCF_011125445.2. Classification (NCBI taxonomy): domain Eukaryota; kingdom Metazoa; phylum Chordata; class Actinopteri; order Cyprinodontiformes; family Fundulidae; genus Fundulus; species Fundulus heteroclitus. Next base: position 474,446 of record NW_023396520.1, read on the forward strand.
CACAGAGCAGACGAACGGCATAGCCGTTCAGCCTGCGCTGCGGGCTTGGAACCCTAATAATTTAAAAACACGAAAAAAACAATAGGGTTCTCTGCTCACAGAGCAGACGAACGGCATAGCCGTTCGCCTGCGCTGCGGGCTTGGAACCCTAATAAATACCCTTCTTTCCTGAGTTAATATACCTCTATTACATGTGCGAAAAAAGTAGGAAGAAGTAAAACTTACACTGCATCACTGAATACGTTACTTTATAACTTAAATCATGTAAACACTTTGTTAATGCTCTTATAAGTAGATTTTTCTCCCTTCTTGTCACCGTTCTTTCCATCAGTGTTCCTATTTTCCTCCGCTCTCATTCAATCTTTTTTCTATCTGTTTTCCTATCTTCTTCCTCTCTCCTCTTGTATCAATCTTACATTATTCGAAAACAGAGACATTATATAATTAAAATCAATTCCAAAAACATTACAATGTACAACATGAAAACTTCCAATTATTATTATTTTTGTTATTATTATCTCATCTGATTAAATACTAAAAATGCTAATTACCACAATATTTGGAGCTGCAAGCAAAAACAACATAATAAATGATTATCTCTTACTTCATCATTCTCAGATCATGCAGATCTTGTTTTCCTGTTACTGACTCCTATTTTTTCATGAGGAACTTTCATATATCCAAACTGAGTAGTAGAAAAGCATACCTAAGCCTTGAAGTTTATGCGCATAAATCAGAATCATAAATCAGCAAAACAACTCATAATACATAAGCAGGTTCTGCCCTTTCGGACCACTTCAACTCCCTGCTCTGCAACATTCGCTTTGCAGCGCCACTTGATGGAACATACCCAGTCTGATGACAGCGTTAGATTTTCCATTGAGAAGTGCTTTTATATGGACAACTGCCTGCTCTTGTGGACCGCCTGAGAGATTTACTATGGCTTTGAGTTACGACAGTGGGCTTGTAATGATCCAGGTGTTCTGCCAACCACAGATCCAGGCTATGTGATCTAGCTTCAGGAGGCAAATGGCTTAGAAGACAAATCCAACCCTTTGGAGACAACACTTGGACTCAGCTGGAATTGGAATACAGACTCCTTGAGCTATAAGCACAGGCCTGTGTCTTATGAGATGCCAACTCTAAGAAATATATATAGGGTTTGTTAGGATATCAACAAGGTCAAGTGGAACGAGCTGTTTATCCCAGAACTGCATGGCACACTTAGATGGCACTGACCCAAAAGATTGGCACATATCTATCAGATACCACCCTGGAGGTGACGCAGCTTCCCTGCTGATGTCACAGTTTGGATGTGTACCGCCCTTGTATGGGTGTGTCCCGAGATCCCTTTATAATGTTTGTGTGATGAGCACTCGAGGCCTCCTGCCGATCAGGGGCCCATCAGCGCTGGTGTGACTGTAACTATTTCTCTGTCTTTACCTAGATAAAATATAACTAAAAGCATACTTGTCTGTTTTATGCGTCCTACATTCAAGGTAATAAGTAAGTGGGGGTCGCCTGACTGGGTAAAACGAGCTGGGTCCACCGAGGGTGCTTCACCGTAGACACAGCACGGTGAAACATTAACAAAATGGTGTTTCCGCCCGGACCCAAAGGACGACGTACCACCTTCCGTTTTCCGGTCAGGACGCCATTCCGGAAGAAAAACACACAGCGTGCGGCCGCACAAAAGGTAAGGAGATTTCATTCATCTCCTAGTGTCTTTTTCTTCCTGGAGGGCCGACTTTTTGTACTACTAAAGGCAGAGAGAAAGGTTTGAGGATAATTGTTTGCAAACGTGTCGATAAGAACTTGGGATTTGCGTGCGGTCACAGAGGTGAGAGTCCGGGAACCCTTGGCCAGGGTTCCGAAAATACTGTGCACCTTGAGAATTTAGGGTTTAAAGGTCCCCTTGTTAGGCACAGAGGAAAATACGTGTTCCTCTGTGTTTAGCATAAAAGCAGCCATTCTGACAGACACGCCATTACGCGTGGCTTTTAAAAGATCAAAAAGCCGTTGGATTTTTGGTTTCGATAGTTCCAGAAGTTCTCTTAAAGAACTTTAAAAGCAGCTAATCCAATTATATGTGCCTATAGAACGCGTAAGAGTTGGATTTTTGGTTTCGATAGTTCCAGAAGTTCTCTTAAAGAACTTTAAAAAAAGCAGCTAATCCA